>NC_077229.1:49762455-49840564 GCF_027887165.1 Monodelphis domestica | reverse complement strand
AACCAGGAAGTGTACTAAGGCCCAGATGGGGCGTCATTTCTGACATGAATGAGCTGGAAGTCCATTGTGGGGAAGTCATTGACTCTCCCAGGCTCAGTTAAAGGGCAAGATCAGGATAATAGAATCTATATGATACTACTGTACTTACCTCTCTGGGAGGTAGTGGTCAAAGTCCTATGTAAAACCTTGAGACAATAAAGGAACTCTGTAATGGTTATAGGATTAAAGAGGTCTACAGATTGGGGTGGGGGGGGGGGGGGGGGGGGGGGGGGGGGGGGGGGGGGGGGGGGGGGGGGGGGGGGGGGGGGGGGGGGGGGGGGGGGGGGGGGGGGGGGGGGGGGGGGGGGTGGGGGGGGGGGGGGGGGGGAGTGGGGGGGAGGGTGGGAGGGTGGGGGGGGGGGGGGGGGGGGGGGGGGGGGGGGGGGGGGTGGGGGGGAGGGGGGGGGGGGGGGGGGTGGGGAGGGGGGGGGGGGGGGGGGGGGGGGGGGGGGGGGGGTGGGGGGGGGGGGGGGGGGGGGGGGGGGGGGGGGGGGGGGGGGGGGGGGGGTGGGGGGGGGGGGGGGGGGGTGGGGGGGGTGGGGGGGGGGGGGGGGGGGGGGGGGGGGGGGGAGGGGGGGGGGGGGGTGGGGGGGGGGGGTGGGTGGGGGGGGGGGGGGTGGGGGGGGGGGGGGGGGGGGGGGGGGGGGGGGGGGGGGGGGGGGGGGGGGGGGGGGGGGGGGGGGGGCGGAGGAGAGGGGGGTGGGGGGTGGGGGGGGGGGGGGTGGGGGGAGGTGGGGGGGGGGGTGGGGGGGGGGGGGGGGGGGGGGGGGGGGGGGGGGGGGGGGGGGGGGGGGGGGGGGGGGGGGGGGAGTCAGTCCTAGGCTCCCAGACTTGGAGCGGGAAGGGAAAGTGGAAGTCATCCAGTCCAACCCCCTCTTTTTATAAAGGCAAAAATTAGACCTAGAGAAAGGAGGAGACTTGCCCAAGGTCACACAGCTAGTAGGTTGCAAAGCCAGAATTTGAATCCATAGGCTCACAGATCTAGAATTGGAAGAAGGGCTTCTCAGGAGCCATCTAGTCCACATTTTCCCCCTCATTTTACAAAGCAGGAAACTGAGGCACACGGAAGTGATTTGCCTAAGGTCAGCTGAAGAGTACATATTGAACCTGAGCCAAGGTCCAGAGCTCTTTCCACTACACCGCCATGGAGACATCATTGATAGCTGCTGCTCTGTCCTTGGTGCTGCCCTAAGAAAGCTTAGTCTCAGATGGAATGAAAGACATTGAATAAACATGGCAAAGCCGAGAAAGCCCTGACCCTGGTGGGGCCAGGAGATCTTCGTCCCCTCATCATGTATAAGATGGGGATAAGTTAACTTGGGAACCTTAAAGGACTCCATAAATGTCCACTATTAGTTATAACCAGCTTCTTTTTCTTTTTAACTCTTACCTTGTCATAGTGCCAACTCTAAAACATTAAGGGCTAGGCAATCAGAGTGAAGTGACTTGCCCCAGGGTCATACAGCTAGGAAGTATCTGAGGTCATATTTAAACCCAGGACCTTCTCATCTCCAGGCCTGGCGATCTATCCACTGTGCTACCTAGATGCCCTCCCTCCCCGACTTTTTTTTAAATGCTTATCCATTATCTTGGGATCAATGCTAGGATTTGATTCCAAGGCAGACATGTAAAATAAGGGCATTTGGGATTAAGTGACTTGCCCAGGGTCATACAGCTAGAAATAGTCTGAGACCATATCTGAAACCAGAATCTCCCATCTATCTGGCACTCTATCCATTGTCTACCTAGTTGCCCCCACTCCAATCCTAAACTATTTTTTTTAATTATTGCAACTCGTGAAAAGACCTCTCATCTTAACTCTGTCACTTAATTTGCTGTGTGACCTTGGGCAGGTTTCTTCCCTCTCTGGGACCTCAGGTTCTTCTTGTGGAAGATGAGGAAGTTAGAACTCTCATATGTCACACAAATGATCATCCAGCCTGTGCTTGAAGACTTCCAGGAAGGGAGAATTCACTCTCTCCCTCAGGCAATACTCTCCATTTGGGGGACAGCTCTAATTGTCTAAAGTTCTTTTTTCTATTGGAGCAAGGGGGCACATCCACCCAGGTGGATCACAACCCCTTGGAGCTGACTTATCCTGGGTAACTGGCATCAAGCTATGCAGCCACTATATATATCTGCATCATCACCACCACCCCCTTCTGGTTCTGGAACTATAATCCACCACTGCTCAAAAGGGTATGCCAATCTGCCCTTTGGTGGCTCCTCTCGCCATCCCTGATACCTTCCACACAAAAACAACCCCTCCCTGGTCTCCATTTGCCAATATGGGGCTGTCTCCCTCTATTAAAAAGTAGATTCCCTGAGGGCAGAGGCTGTCTTCATTTTTATATTTCTACCCCCCAGCACTTACCATGGCTGCCCACAAACAGATCTACCCTTCAACAAAGGTTGGCACTGAGTGAGAGCTTGACAAATGCTTTTTTTATTCATTATCCATTTCTTTCCCTAAATCCTCCATAGATAATCAGTCTGACACATTGGAGAGCTCTTTCCATCCCTTTCTCTCTCAATCAGATCCAGATCTCTCTCACTTTCTCCTTCACTCTCTCCATCTCTCTCTCTTCCTGTCTCAGCTCTCCTCCATCTCCCTCTTCTTCTCCCTCACCCTTTCACTCTCTTCCCCTCCTCCTTCCTCTCTCTATCTCCCTGATACTCTCTTACCTTCTCCATATCCCTCTTTTTCCCTCACTCTCTCTTTTCTCCCTCACTCTCCCATCTCTCTTTCTTCCTGTCTCATCTCTCCTCCATCTCCCTCTTCCTCACCCTTTTATCTCCCTCTTCCCCTTCTCCCCCACCTCTATCTCCCTCTTACTCTCACCTTCTCCTTCTCCATCTCCCTCTTCTTCTTTACCCTTTCATTCTCTCTCTCTTCCCCTCCTCCCTCCCTCTCTCTCTTACTCTCCCATCTTATCATCCATCTACTTCTTTTCCCTCACCCTCTCTTCCTCTTTCCTCTCCTCCCTTGCTCTCCATCTCTCTATTCCTTTCTCGCCTTCTCCTCAATCTCTTTTCTTCTCCCTCCTCCTTTTGCTCTCCCTCTTTCCCTCCTCCTCCTTTATCTCCTGATTATTCCCACCTTCTCCTCTATCTCCCCCCCTTTATCCTCACTCTCTTTCTTCCTCTTCTTCTCTTTCTCCCCATTCTACCCATCTCTCTCTCTTCCTCTGCCACCCTCTCCTTCTCCCATTACCCTTCTCCTTTCTCTCCTTCTCTTCTTTCTATCCTCCTATTCTTCTCCTTCCTTCTTCTCCTCTTCCTAGACAGATTTTCTCCTCTTCCCCCCCCCCCATCATTCTTTTAATATTTTATGGCTCCCAGCCAGTACACAAACTATCCATCTGTTCTTTCCTCACTCTCCACTCCTGACCATCCTTCTTCCCTTTCCATTACAGCTCTTTGAGAGGTATGATACCTTTTCCCTTCATGCCATCTTTTGTAAGGTTGAGACCTATGCACTCTCACCATCCACCCTTTGGATCACCTGCAATTTCAGGTCCTCCAAGGTCCTAACTTACCCAACAGATAAATTACAGGATAATCTTTCATATTACTGAAGCACCTGAAATCAGAGCTGACTGGGACCTCTGAGCTCATATTGTCTGACCCTCTAGTTCTACAAAGAAACTGAGGTTCACTAAAGTGAGGTTCACACTAATAATTACCGGAAAAGCACAAAATGGAAACTGGGTCTCCAGTGCCATGCTATTCTATGATTTACAAAATTATGGCATTCCTTTGAAATATCAGTGGCCCTGCTACACATAGAGTTGTGTTTTTACTCTTTAGTCCTTTTCAGTCATTCCCAACTCTTCATGACCCCTTTGGGGGTTTGCCATTTCCTTCTCCAGCTCATTTGACAAATTAGGAAACTGATTCAAACAGAGTGAAATAACTTGCCCAGAAACATCTGAGTTTTCTTGGCAGAGATGCTGGGGTGGTTTGCCATTTCCTTCTCCAGATCATTTAACAAATGAGGAAACTGAGGCAAATAGGATTAAATTACTTACCCAGTCACCCAGTTTATAAGTGTCTGAGGTCAGATTTTAACTCAGGAAGAGGAGTCTTTCTGATTCCAAGTCCAGGGGTTCTATCCATGGTACCCCCTAGCCTTTCCAGTGGTACTCCTTCCAATGCACAAAATTGCCTCTTTTTAAAACTCCCCATTTCTACCATCTAATCAAGCCACAAGCATATACTAAGTGCCCAGGCCTTATACCAGGTACCCCGAGGTGTTCTGGAAATAAAGGCCTTCCATCAAGGACTTTACATTTTATTGGATGTATATGAATTTAAAATATATATACATACACAATATAATTTCAAAGAGAGAATGTTGATAGCTGGAGGAAATCAATCAATATGCACCAGGTACTATGCTGGTAAGTAGGGATACAAAGACAGAAAATGAATAGATTCCGCCCTCGTGGAGTTTACATTTAGACTGGGGAGAAGACAGCACTTTAAATAAGTAAAATTTTAAAATATTTAAGGTACGGGGCAGCTGGTTGGCTCAGTGGATTGAGAACCAGACCCATAGACAGAAGGTCCTGGGTTCAAATCTGGCCTCAGACACTTCCTAGCTGGGTGACCCTGGGCAAGTCACTTAACTCAATTGCCAAGCCCTTACCACTCTTCTGCCTAGGAACCAATACTTAGCACTTATTCTAAGACAGAAGGTGAGGGCTTAAAAAAAAAAAGGATGTAAAGATGTAAAGTGAGGGTACTTATAGTGCATAGTGCACCGAACCCAAAGTCAGGGAAACATGTTCAAATGCAACCTCAGACACTAGTTGTGTAACCCTGGACAAGTCACTTCACCTCTGCCTGCCTCAGTTTCTCCATCTGCAAAAGGGGATAATAATAGCACCTACCTCCCAAAGGTTGTTGGGAGGATAGGATGAGAAAATATCTGTAAAGAGGTCAACACAGTGCCTGGCACACATACGTTCATTCCCATTACTTGTCTCCCCTAATACAAAGTAATTTCAGAAAGGAGAAACCATTTATACCCAAGGGAATTGGCTCATGAACAAGTAAACACCTACTGTGTGCCAGGCACTCAGCTAAATACTGGGGATACAAAGAAGGAAACAATAGCCCCTGCTCCTCAGCAAGTAAACATTCTGGGGAGAGAGCACATCCATGTAATGCAAAGTAATTTGGGAACGGGGAGGCATTGGCAATTGAGGGATCATGAAAGGCCCGTGTTGGGGGGTGGCCTTTAAATTGAGCTTTAAAGGAAAAATATCTATTCTGAGCTACTGTTCACTACCAAGTACAGAGAAATGGGGACCAAGGGACAGGAAATCCAGCAAAATGTTGGAATGCATCACTCTCTGGAAGTCTGCTCACTACCAGAGGGGGCAATTATCTCTAGGCACAGGTTTAAATCTTCCTTCACTGGAGAGAGGAGCTAGGATTGCCCAAAAACAAAGCATCACAAGACGGGATTCATAAAATCAGAGATTTTGAGTCGGCAGACACCATAGAGGTCACTGAGCCACAACTCCCTTGTTTTAACCAAAGAAGAAACTGAGGCTTATCGGGGTTGATTCATCCAAGGTCAGATAGCAAGTTTCCGTGACCAGATTTAAATCTGGATCATCTATTGGGTCTTGCTGACTCTCTCAGTCACAAGGCATTGCTCCCTCCAAGTCCTGGGCTCCTGCCGTCAGCTGGATGCTGTCTCGTTTCAGAGATGAGGACACCATCCCCGAAATGCTAACATTAGACAATGGGAGAAGATTCTATTTACACCTGCGGCCCAGCCTTGGAAGAGTATTTGTGGAAAGCCAATCTGGCTGATTGTTGGGACGAGGTGTTAGAGGCATCATCTTCTCTCTGCTGATTTCACAGAATCAACTCATATTGGACCTTAAAGGACCCAAGAAACCATGAAGTCTGGGAGCTCTTAAGCTGGGGCCCGTGGATAGATTTTAGGAGGTCTCTGAGCATAGATGGAGGGAAAGATTTATTTTCACTCATCTCTAAATGAAATTAGCATTTCCTTCCATTGTGAATGTAGATGATAAATATAGTTCTAGGAAGGGCCATAGGCTTGTCAGTAAAGATTTATTAAGCTCCTACTATGTGTCAGCTACTTTCCAAGATCATAGAAAAGGATAAGAGTCTTTGATCTTGTCCAACCTAAGAAATTTTGGGGCCAGAGAAGTAAAGACACATCCAAGTCCATGGAGCTAAAGAAATAGTAATGGTGAGACTTGAACCCAGAGCTCCAAGGCTGCCAGGGAAGCAATGAATTCCCCTCAGTGGACATCTCCAAGCAAAGGCTGGATCTCTCACTTCCTTTCTCTTTCCTCCACTCCATGCTACTACCCTTAGTTTAGGTGCTCCTCACCTCTTGCCTGCCCTGTTGAAGCAACTTAATTGACCTGTCAGCTTCTTGTTTCTTCCCCTCTCAATCCATTCTCCAAAGAACTTCCAAAATCTTGCAAAAGTCCAACGACATGACTCCCCTGCTCAAGGAACTATAATGCTCCCTATTGCCTCAAGGTCAAAATAGAAACTTCACAGTTTGATATTTAAAGCCCTTCAAAGTCTAGATCAAACCTAACTTTCACAGTTTATTTCACATTATTCTACTTTATACACAGTACTTATTGTCCTTCAACATTGGCACATCATCTCCAGCCTCCATATCTTTATACAGGCTGTGCACCTCCCTGGTCTGGAAGGTACTCCTTCCTCACAATCTCCTCTTAGAATCCTTTATCTCCTTCAAGGTTCATCTCCCTTGACTCCTACTATAGAAAGTCTTTTATGATCCTCCTATTTGTCGGTGTTCTCTCCATCTCCAAATCAGGGTTGTACTTTAAAGAGATTTAATAAATGCTCATTGAATGAATGAAATAAATAAATGAATGGTCACTGTTCCCCTCCATCTCCAAATTAGAGTTCTACTCCAAAGGGATTTAATAAATGTTTCTCAAATGAATTAATGAAAGGTCAGTGTTCTCTAAATCCCAAATTAGGGTTCTAATACAAATGGATTTAATAAATGCTTGTAGAATGAATGATCAGTGTTTTCTCTATATCCAAATTAGGGATATGTTCCAAAGGGATTTAATAAATGCATGTTGAATGAATGAATGGTCAGTGTTCTCTATATCACCAAATTAGGGATATAATACAAAGGGATTTATTAAATGCTTATTGAATGAATGAATGAATGGTCAGTTCTTCCTATCCTCAAATTGGAATTATATTCCAAAAGGATTTAATAAATGCATGTTGAATGAATGAATGGTCAGAGTTCTCTTCATCTTCAAATTTGGGTTATAATCAAAAGGAATTTAATAAATGCTTGTTTGAATGAATGAATGAATGGTCACTGTTCCCTCCATCTCAAATTAGAGTTCTACTCCAAAGTGATTTAATAAATGTTTGTCAAATGAATTAATGAACGGTCAGTGTTCTCTACATTCCCAAATTAGGGTTATAATGCCAAGGGATTTAATAAATGTTTGTAGAATGAATGAATGAATGGTCAGTTCTTCCCATCTCCAAATTGGAATTATATTCCAAAGGGATTTAATAAATGCTTGTTGAATGAATGAATGAAAGGTCAGTGTTCTCTACATCTCCAAATTAGAGTTCTACTCTAAAAGAATTTAATAAATTCTTGTTGACTGAATGGTTAGTGTTCTTTCTATCCCCCAAGTGGAGTAATATTCCAAAGGGATTTAATAAATGTTTGTCGAATGAGTTAATGAAAGGCCAGTGTTCTCTACATTCCCAAATTGGGATTATAATCCAAAGGGATTTAATAAATAAATTATTGAATGAATGAATGGTCAGTGTTTTCTCCATCTCCAAATTAGGGCTATTCTACAAAAGGATTTCATAACTGCATGTTGAATGAATGAATGGGCAGTGTTTTCTTCATCTCCTAATTGGGGTTATAATCGAAAGGATTTAATAATGATGCTTATCAAATGAATGGAGCTTTGTGACCTGGAGTAGCCAGACCACAGCTAGACTGTAAAGGGCCTTCAGATGCCAGACTGAAGGGTTTCCATTTTATCCCATTGCAATAAAAAAACCACTGATGATTTTTGAGCAGAAGACTGACTTGTTCAGACCTGTGGCTTGGGAAGATTATTTCTGCAGCTTTGGGGAGCAAAATGAAGCAGCGACATTAAATGAGGAGGGAAGGGAAGGCAATGAGGTGACTCAGTGGATGGAGTGCCTGGCCTAGTTCTAAAGGTGGCCTCAGACACTTCCCAGCTATGGGACCTGGGCAAGTCACTTAACCCCATTACCTAGCCCTTGTCACTCTTCTGGCTTAGAATAGACACTAAAACAAAAATACTAATCAGGAGGCCACTGCAAGAGTCCAAGTGAATGAGGCTGAGCGAAGGTGGTGGCCACTGGAGGGGAGAGAAGAGGACAAACGCAAGGCAGGCAATGCTGTCGAGGAAAGATGAATGAGTATTGCCAACTGATAACACTTGGGCAGAGGAGATGACAAAATGGAGATGGCTCCACAGACATGAGATGAGGAAGTGGGAAAGTGGAATGATGTGACGAGCATCTCTTAAGAGCTTGCTGTGTACCAGGCACTGTGCAAAATCTGACCCTTACGACCACCTTGGGAAGTTATTCATCATTGTTCAGTTGTTCAGTGGTGTCCAGTTCCTCAAGACCCCATTTGCGGTTTCTTGCCAGGGACACTGGGGTGGTTTGCTATTGCCTTCTCCAGCTTTCTTTTTGACAGATAATGAAACTGAGGCCAACAGAGTTCAGTGACTTGCCCAGGGTCACTCAGGGTCTGAGGCCAGATTTAAACTCATGAAGAGGAGTCTTCTTAGCTGAGGATGGGTGCTCTATCTACTGTGATGCCTAGCTTCCCTAACCTTAGGAAGAGATGCTATTATTATCCTCATTTTATAGTTGAGGAAACTGAGGCAGGCAGCAGTTTAAGTGTCTTACCCAAGGTCACACTGCTAGGGAGGACAATTTGAACTCAAGTCTTCCTGACTCCTCAAGACCCCAAGCTCTACCAACCTGGGCCACCTGGATGCCTCTAGCCATTGAGGACATTGGGGCCAGAACTTTAGTGGAATTATGGGTTGTTTAGGTTGTCTTCCACATACTCACACCACCAACCAAGGTTGCTATGAGCCAAGATATCTCAGAGCAAACCTGGGATGGTTTTGAGTTAACTTTGCCCCCAGGTAGATTGATCTGGTAACCAGCTGTGGGTCCTTTGGGCAAGGATTCCCAAAGTCAGCTCTGGACTCCAGGAAAGAGCTCCTGCAGCCCCAGAAGACTCCCCTCACAGGCTTCTTCTATTACTTTGCACTGGTTTTACCTGGGGGTTACCGGATGCTTTTTTTTAAAGAAAAGTCCTTATCTTAAACTTCAGGCTCTGAGTGGTCCTTTGCACCAGACATGTGACCATGCATATCCTCCTTACAAATACAGAAATCAAGGACAGTGGATTGAGAACCAGGCTAGAGACAAGAAGTGCTGAATTCAAATTTGGCCTCAAATACTTCCTAATTGTGTGACCCAGTGCAAGTCACTTAACCCCAGTTGCCTAGCCCTTACTGCTCTTCTGCCTTGGAACTGATATCAATATTGATTATAGATGGAAAGTAAGGAGGGAGAGAGAAAGAGAGAGAGAAAAGGATGAAGAATAGGAAGGGAAGGGGAGGGAAGAGGAGGAGAGGAGAGGAGAGGAGAGGAGAGGAGAGGAGAGGAGAGGAGAGGAGAGGAGAGGAGAGGAGAGGAGAGGAGAGGAGAGGAGAGGAGAGGAGAGGAGAGAGGAGAGGAGAGGAGAGGAGAGGAGAGGAGAGGAGAGGAGGAGGAGGGAGGAGGAGAGGAGGGAGGAAGGAAGGAAGGAAGGAAGGAAGGAAGGAAGAAGGAAGGAAGGAAGGAAGGAAGGAAGGAAGGAAGGAAGGAAGGAAGGAAGGAAGGAAGGAAGGAAGGAAGGAAGGAAGAAGGAGGAAGGAAGGGAGGAGGGAGGGAGGGAGGGGAGGAGGAGGAAGGGAGGGAGGGAGGGAGGAAGGGAGGGGGAGAGAGAGAAAGAAAGAAAGAAAGAAAGAAAGAAAGAAAGAAAGAAAGAAAGAAAGAAAGAAAGAAAGAAAGAAGAAAGAAAGAAAGAAAGAAAGAAAGAAAGAAGAAGAAAGAAAGAAAGAAGAGAAAGAAAGAAAGAAGAAAGAAAGAAAGAAAGAAAGAAGAAAGAAAGAAAGAAAGAAAGAAAGAAAGAAAGAAAGAAAGAAAGAAAGAAAGAAAGAAAGAAGAAAGAAAGAAAGATGTGGAAGTTGGAACAGAGATAATCAGCTCTTCTTGGGTTATGTTGAGTTTGAAATGCCTTGGGGACACCCAGGAACAGATGTCCAATGACTGATAATATAATAATTTTAAAAGAAGACATTTTCAAAAGTTTGCAAAATGTTTGCAGAAGTCTAGCTTGAGATAAGATCAGGGCTAAATGTGGGCCAATTGGGATTTACACATGTACATTGTACAGCCAGAGGCAGCTAGGTGTGCACAGTGGATAGTGTACCAAACCTGGAGTCAGAAAGACTCACCTTCCTTAGTCCAAAATCCATCCTCAGACACTTAGTAGTTGTGTTAACTGTAGGTAAGTCACTTAGTCCTTTTTGCCTCAGTTTCCTCATCAAATGAACTGGAGAAGGAAACAAGCCAACCACTTCAATTTTTTTGCCAAGGAAAATCCCAAATAGGGTCATGAAGAGTCAGACACAACTGAAAAATGACTGAACAACAACCAAACAGTCAATACCTGAAACCATAGAGGGTAGATGAAACCAGCACAGAAATGAGCACAGAGAAAAAGGGCAAGCACAGGACCCCAGAGGACAACCCTGCTCTGGGTGGGCAGGGGGTGGGGGGTGGGAAGGGGGCAAGAAGATCTATCAGAAAAAATTGGAAGAAAGGATTAGTCCAAACAGTAGAAAAAGAAGCAAGAGACAAAAGCATCACAGAAGTTAAGGAAGGAGTGATGACCTAGGAAGAGAAGACAACTAACTCATTAAACTGTGCAAAGAAGTAAGAGTGAGGAAAAAGCCAGAGGATTTAGCAGTTAAGAAATCATTAATATAAGAGCACCTAGATAGCAGAGTAGATAGAGAACCAAGCTCCAAGAAGACCTTGGTTCAAATCTGGTCTCAGATACTTCCAAGCTGTATGACCTTGGGCAAGTCACTTAACTCTGATTGCCTAGCCCTTGCTTGCCCTTCTGTCTTAGAGTTGTTACTAGGACAGAAAAGTAGTGGTTTAAAAAAGAAGAAGAAAGAAATTATGAATATAAAGACTAAGTTTGACCCCAAAGAAGAGATATGAGATAACAGCAAGCCTCTTTCTTCACAGAAATGAAGATCCATGAGTGGGGAATGCTGCCCCTCACAGGTTTTGTTTTGGGTCATAGATATAGATTTGGAAGGGACCTCAGAGATCATCTCATCCAACCCCTCATTTTACAGTGAGGAAACTAGGATACAGTGGAATTCAATGACTTGCCCAAGGTCACAGAGGTGGTGAGTGGCAAACCCAGGTCATCTAAATCCAAATTCAACTTCTGTCTCTATGTTAGTCAGTTTTTGTAAACGTTTTTAAGCTTTTCTCTTTCTTTTATTATTCTTTATTATGAGGGATGGTCCCTGTGAGAGAAGGCATAGAGTGGGAAATGTAGGTGATGTAAAAGAAAGAAGTTTACCTTGGAGAGCACCCTTTCAGACCAGTGGGAAGGTGAGAGCCAAGAATGTGAGAAAATGAGTGATGAGTGGGAGGGAGGAGGAAATGAAGGTGAATATAGACAGGTTTTACTAGGAATTTGGCTGTGAATGGAAAGATCACAGGCTCATAGGTCTGTAGCTGAAATGACCTCAGAAGTAATATAGTCCTTCCCCTTTTGCAGATGAGGAAACTGAGACCTTCCAAGGTCAAATGACTTGCCCACAGTCACAGAAGTAGTAAGTTTCAGAGGTGGGATTTGACCCAGGTCCTTTGGAGAGAGAGAAATGATGTAGGACATTAGCTTCAGAAAAGGTCAATCAGGATCAAGTGAGAATGTTTTCAGGTGTGCGGTGAATCTGAGCACATTTGTAGGCAGGAAGGAGAAAGAGATTCAAGAGGGAAAAGTTAAAGATTGAAGCCAGGAGAAGGAATGAGGTAAATCGCCTGGAAGGGCTGGGATCAGGGACACAATGGAAGGCCTGACTTGGCAAGAAGGCCTACCTCTTCCTCAGAGACTGAAGCAAAGGAGGGGAGAATGGGTGAGAAAAGAGAGGAGTTTGGAGGTGTGAAGATGAGAGATAAGGGAGCTTGTGACAGATGGCCTGGCTTTTCCTCAGGAAAGTAGGAGGCAAAGACATCTGCTGAGACTGGGCTGCATGGCGCTGGGACTGGAAGAAAGATGGGCGACCCTTCCAGAGCCATTTTCTAGTTAGAAATCCCATCCCACCGTGTCTGCGTGACACCCCAAGACGCCAAATTTACCTCCCTACGTCAGGATTTCTAGCTTGCCCAATTCGTTCCCCGTACTTTTGAGTATTTGTATATAGACATTCAAGAGTGTGTGTTTTATTGTTGGCTATCTTCCTGGATGTTGTCTCCTATGAATTACCAGCCCCTTATTTGGCTATTCCTCTTTCTTGCCTCGTACCTGGTATTCTCCATGGAGCTAAACTTGGCAGATCTATGAAGGATGTTTTCTCCCCTCCTCCACCCAACTCAATTGAAAGCTCTCGTGAACAGATTCATCAGGGTCATTCATGAGCTCAGAAACAGCGATAAAAGGGACCTCGGAAGCCATCGAGGCTAGCCTATGCATTTTACAAATGAGGAAACTGAGGCTCAGCATAGGCTCAAAGATCTAGGACTGAAAGTGTCTTCAGAGACCATGTAATATATTCTTTTCATATAACAGATGAAGAAACTGAGGCTCAAGGAGACTAATTCCCCAAGATTCCAGGTCATTATGAGGTTTGGGGTTTTTTTGATAACTCTTATCTTCTGTCTTTGAATTGATACTAAATATCAGTTCTAAAATAGAAGAGGAGAATGGGCTAGGCATTTGGGGTTAAATGACTTATCCAGAGTTGCACAGCTAGGAAGTATCTGAAGCCAGATTTGAACCCTGGATCCAGGTGTGGTTCTCTATCCACTAAGCCACCTAGCTGCCCCACTATGAGTAAAGCAATATTTTTAAGGGCCATCCTACCCATCATTTCTATACTTACTAGTACAGAAATCCAGGATATCTAGCATTGGGACTAGAGTCAGGAAGGCTCATTTTCCAAAATTCAAATCTGGCCTCCGCTATATGGCCCTGGGCAAGACACTTAACCCCATTTGCCTCAGTTTCCTCATCTGTAAAATGAACTGGAGAAGGAAATGACAAACCACTCCAGTGTCTTTGCCAAGAAAACCCTAGATGGGGTCATGAAGTACCAAACACAACCAAAAATGGCTGAATAGTGAACAGAAATCCAAATCCTACAGAAATCATCTTCTTAGATAGCTCTTTGCTTTCTGCATTGTGAATCTCTTACCTTCCAAGGGTAGCAGTTATTAAAACATCACCTGTGTCTCAAAGGTCTTCAGTCTGGGGACAAGGACTTGGCAAGCCGTGCTTTGATGAGCCTGGGGAATTGCCTCCTCAAATGCAGGACACAAAAGATCCACGCCTTGTTTTCTGTTTTTGGCTGGTCCGATGATTTCCTCAGCACAAGGAGTTCCTGGTGAGTTTTCTATCAAAGCATGCCAGCCCCTGCTCTGCAGTAGACAGGCTTAGAAGGAAGCCTTAGCAGGACTGGGGAGGACCTGAGTTCAAATTTGACCTCAGCTCTGTGACCCTGGGCAAATCACAACCCCAACTGCCTAGCCCTTACCACTCCTTCCGCCTTGGAACCAATATTATTCTAAGACAGAAGGGAAGAGGTTTTTTGTTTTGTTTTAAAGGAAGCTTTACTCAGCCACACAAGCAGTATATGACAGAGGGGAGACTGGAACTCAGGTCACCTAGCCTTCGGAGGCTGGCTCTCTATCCACTCCCATGACTTTCTCTCATGATGATAATGATGACACTCCCTTAGCCTTGTTTCTTAACCTCTGAAGCCTCTCTGATACAGATCAGTATCTCTGATCAGATTGTTGATCCAAGAGATGGCAAAGCATCCAGAAAACAGGAAAGGGAATAAGAATGATGCTGTCTCTGCAGAGGATGGAAAATTCAAATCCAGCCGCAGACACTTAGTAGTAGCCAGCCGTAAATTACTTAAGCTCTGCTGCCTCAGTCTCTTCAACTGTAAAATGGGGATTATGATAGCACCTTCTTCTGGGAGGATCAAATGAGATAATAATTATAAAGCTCACAGCAATGTGCCTGCCTGGTACATAGTAAGTGCTCTATCAATGTTAGCTATTATTATAGCCAAATGTTATACACTATATGTGTAAATATATGATATATTATACCAAATATATTCTATATTTGAACATTCTATATATCCAGATGTGTTATATTTATATATATAAATATATTCTATATGATATCCAAATATGTTATATTTTATGTGCAAATATATGATGTACTATAGCCAAATATATTATATACTTGAACATATTCTAGAATATATCCAAGTGTGTTATATTTCATATAAGTATATATTATAGACAAATGTGTCATATCTTATCTATGTAAATGTGATCTACTATAGCCAAATGTGTTATATTCCACATATGTAAATATATATTATAGACAAATATGTTACATCTTATCTATGTAAATATGATCTATTATAGCCAAATGTATTCTATTTTATATATGTAAATATATGATCGATTATAGCCAAATGTGTTATATTCCATATATGTAAATATATATTATAGACAAATATGTTATATCTTATCTATGTAAATATGATCTATTATAGCCAAATGTGTTATATTTTGCATAAGTGGAAATTTCATATCCTTGAGGAGAGGAATTCTGGGAAATACTGAAGGACTTCTGGGGATGAAGTTCAAGGGTTCAAAATTCCACTTATACAATTTTATATATGTAAATATATTCTATATTATAGCCTGTGAGATGAAAAATGAATAAATACTCAAAGGATTTATTATTATTTGGGATTTATTATTTATTTATATATGATTATTATACTTATTTATTATATAGGATTTAATCATAGTAAAGTGAGTAAGAAAGGGGTTAATTCAGACAAGAGAGCAGAGCACAGAGCTAGAGAGACCCACACCTGCCGTGCTTTACTAAAAACCTAAGCTCAAAAAGAACCCCACAGTGGGGGTCTCAGCCAAATTTATCTTCCAAGCCTCCGTACTTAAAATGGAGACCTAACTTAAAAAGATGCTGGGTAAATTCAGTTCAGGTGTAGCAAATTTCTATTTCCACAAGCAAATATGTTATATTTTACATATATAGTCTATATTATATCCAAATGTGTTATATTTATATATTATATATTATAGCCAAATATGTTATATTTTATATATAAATATATGATATATTATAGTAAAATATATTATATATTTGAACATATTCTATAATATATCCAAATATGTTATATTTATATATATTATGTATCTAAAAATGTTATATTTTACATATATAGTCTATATTATATCCAAATGTGTTCAATTTTATGTATATAAATAGATTATATATTATAGCCAAATATGTTATATTTTATATATAAATATATGATATATTATAGTAAAATATATTATATATTTGAACATATTCTATAATATATCCAAATATGTTATATTTATATATTATGTATCTAAATATGTTATATTTTATACATGCAAATATATTATAGCCAAATCCTTCAACATATATCATAAAATGAGTTTTAGAGCTAAAAGGGATCTTAAAGGTCATTGAGTCTAACTCCTACAATTTACAGATGAGGAAACTATGCCCAGAGGGATTAAATAATTTGCCCAAAACCATACAGTAAATAATCCAGGCAGGACTTAAAATCAGGCCTTTTTTTTTTGTTTGTTTGTTTTGTTTTGTTGGGGGGGCAGGGTATTTTTAACCCCTTACCTACTGTTTTATAATCAATAGTGAGTGTAGGTTCCAAGGTAGAAGAGTAGTAAGGTCTAGGCAACTGGAGTTAAGTGACTTACCCAGAGTCACACAGCTGGGAAGTGTCTAAAGACAGATTTGAACCCAGGATCTTCTATCTCTAGGTCTGGCTCTCCATCCACTGAGCCACCCAGATGCCCCCAAAATCCGGTCTTCTTGATTCCTTGTCCACCAGTCTATCCATCTAACAGCCTCCACAGAGGTTCTACCTAATGCCCTTTCTTTAGGTCTTTTAATTTGCCACAGATGTGAGTCCAAAAACATTTGTTTGAGCATTGTTTGAGTACAATCTTTTCAGGCTGCAAAGAAGAGGGAACAAAGTTGTGTACGTCTCCATGGAGGAATGTCTAAATAAGTTGTGGTTCATGAATTTACTGGAATGTTCCAGCACCATAAGAAATAATAAAGATAACGAATTCAGAGAAGCATGGAAAGACTTATATAAACTGATGCAGAGTGAAATCAGCAGAACCAGGAAAATGTTATATTTAAAACCGACCATGATTTAAACTGAAACGACAATAAAAGCAATCTGAAAAATATATAATTATATTGACCAAATTTAACCCTAGAAAAGAGATTAGAAAATATATTTCCCTTCCTTCTTTGTAGAATTGGAGGTAGGGGGGGGGCTTTTAATGTATTGGCAATGTGTGTACATGAGCTTTTCATTCTCATTAATGATGCATTCTGGAATAAAGCTGATGGTGGTTTTTTTAAAAGGTTTTTTAAACCTTTACTTTCTGTGTTAGAAGTATTAGGAAGTGTCAGTCCCAAGACAGAAGAGTAATAAGGGTTATGCATTCTGGGTTAAGTAACCAGAGTCACACAGTTAGGAAGTGCCTAAAGCTACATTTGAACCCAGATCCTCCCATCTCTTGGCCTTGCTCTCTATCTACTGAGCTACCTCATTGCCCCAAAGTGGTGGCAGGTGGAGGTAGGACCCTTTGGATGTGGAACTCTGTAAATAAGGTCAGATTCAGTTGGCATCTAGGTTAGTTTGGCTGAAGTATTTTTTCTTCTTTTTTTCCTTCTTGTTACAAGAGATGGTTTTCTGGGTAGAGAAAGGGGAAGGGATTTACCTAGAAATCCAAGTGATGAAACAACAAGATATGAGTAAGTGAATGAATGAATAAGTATGCATTTATGTGCTTGGCCCATAGTAGGCACTATTTTAATAAATTCTGGCTAATTGATCACCGTCTGTCCTTGGCATCATAAATAAGTCCTATGGAGCTGCTTGAAACACATTAAGGTTAGGTGACTCACTAGGGTCCTACAACTAGTAAAGAGCTTCCAAGAAGATGTTGACAATCCATCCGTATGCTACCCCAGTCAGGTCACACCAGGAGTACTTTGCTGGTTCTGAGTACCATAGTTTAGACATTTACACTTCATGTGTGCAAAGCTCTGGGAACACCAATCCAAGCCCCCATTCTAATGGGGAAGGTGACACATGGGCAAGGTTTCAGCTGTAAGTCAGATGGAAAGGTCCAATGGTTCTCAGGGTGCAACGGCAAGGCAGATGGTAAATCCTCTTCTTTAATGCAATTTCCACTGCTAAAATGATTGCAGCTTCTGATATCAAAATCACTTGACCCAAGGACTTTGGTGACAAAATCTTTACTCTCTGGGGCTTCAGTAACTATGGCTGCAACACCCGTAGTAGTTCTTGGACAAATCAGTGCTCAGTCTGACATCAAGGGCTGGCCTCTGGCTAGGCTTAGGAATTTAGTCTGTGGCCAAATCCAGAATGAAAAATATCAATAAATATTAGAATTTTGCAAAATCCATTGGGGGCTCCATTGAGAGCCAGGCCTAGAGACTGGAGGTCTGTTCAAATGTGACCTCAGACACTTCCTAACTATATGACCCTGGACAAGTCACTTAGCCCCCATTGCTTAGCCCTTACCACTCTTCTGCCTTAGAACCAATAAACAGTACTGATGCTAAGATGGAAGGTAAAGGAGAAGGAAGGAAGGAAAGAAGGAAGGAAGGAAGGAAGGAAGGAAGGAAGGAAGGAAGGAAGGAAGGAAGGAAGGAAGGAAGGAAGGAAGGAAGGAAGGAAGGAAGGAAGAAAGAAAGAAAGAAAGAAAGAGAGAGAGAGAGAGAGAGAGAGAGAGAGAGAGAGAGAGAGAGAAAGAAAGAAAGAAAGAAAGAAAGAAAGAAAGAAAGAAAGAAAGAAAGAAAGAAAGAAAGAAAGAAAGAAAGAAAGAAAGAAAGAAAGAAAGAAAGAAAGAAAGAAAGAAAGAAAGAAAGAAAGAAAGAAAGAAAGAAAGAAAGAAAGAAAGAAAGAAAGAAAGAAAGAGAGAAAGAGAGAAAGAGGGAGAGAAAGAGGGAGAGAAAGAGGGAGAGAGAAAGAGGGAGAGATAAAGAGAAAGAGGGAGGGAAATAGAGGAAGAAAGGAAGAAATTATGATGATTGCATATTGACTGATCATAATCTGTCTGAGACAATAAATAAATCCTATGGAGCTGCTTGAAATTTTTGTCATTTGAATGTTTCAGTCATGTCTGATTCCGGTGGAGTTTTGTTGGCAAAGGATACTCTAGTAGTTTGCCATTTCCTTCAGCAGCTCATTTCACAGATAAGAAAACTAAGGCAAACAGGGTTAAGTGACTTGTCCAGGGTAACACAGCTAGGAAGTGTTGGAGGCCAGACTTGAACTCATGAAGATGAGTCTCTGATTCTAAGTCCAGTGCTCTATTCATTGGGTCACCTAGCTGCCACTGCTTGAAATACATAAAGGTTAAGTGACTTACCAAAGTCTTACAAAAAGAAAGGATATGGGGTACAACTTCCAAGAAAAAAGTGGTGATAACCCCCTCTGTATTCTGCCCTCATCACATCAGAAGTAGTTTGTTGGATTCAGAACTCCTTCTTTTGGAAAGCACATTGGTGAAAATGAGACCACCCAAAGGACAGCAGCTAGAATAATAAGGGACCTTGAGGCCAGAACTTCAGGAAGACATGAAAGCTGTCTTCAAGTATCTGAAGGCTTGTCATGTGGAAGAGAACTTTGACTTATCCTGAATGGACTTTCCTCAGACACACCCTCCCCAATTTACCCTATATATCTCTTGTTTGTGCATAATTATTTGCACATTGCCTCCCCTATTATATACAAGCTCCTTGAAAGCAAGAGCTGGGTTTTTTTTTTTGCCTTCTTTGTAACCTGAGTACTTAGCACAGTGCCTGACGTATAGTAGATGCTTAAAAAATGCTTCTTGACTTGACATATATTTCAACTCAAGGACAGAATGAGCAGAAATGGGCAGAAATTGTAAGGTAGGGGCAGTTAGATGACTCAGTGGATAAAGAGCCCAGCATATAGTCAGAAAAGAGTTGGGTTCAAATCTGGAACTTCCTAGCTGTTTAACCCAGGGAAAGTCACAACCCCCATTGTCTAGCCCTTTCCACCCTTCTGCCTTGGAACTAATACTTAACATTGATTCTAAGACAGAAAATAACTGTTTAAAAAAATATTAGAGGCTACCCTACAATTAGAAGGGTTCATAAGAGGGATGAGCTGTCTTGGGAAGTCAAAGGCTCCTTTTCCCTGAAGATCTGCAAGCATGGTCTAGACAACTGTTTATTGAGTAAAGCATAGTGGGGACTTTTTTCATGTATAGGCTGACCGACATGGCCAAGGGGGTCTCTTTCATCTCTGAAATTGTATGAACCCACTTCTTCCTGACTCCTAGCCCAGTACTCTACCATGGGAGCTCTAAATAGAAATAGAAAATACTTAAATATTCTGAGTCTCTTTTCTCACTAATGGAGACATTCCCTCCACTGTTGCATTTGACAACCCATCCATGGCTGCCCTTCCTGTCCCTTTCCTCCTACTGGGGATCCAACCAATGAACTGAGGAGCCTTCCTTGCTATGTCCTGACATCAGCAGGATCCCAAGGGAGCACAAAGTCTATCCACCAATTATCTCTCACCCTCCCCACTTAACCAGTCCATCTTCTTTTTCCAGCCTACATTTCCCTGAACACAAATAATAACATCATAATTCATCCAAAAGCCCTTCCTTGGTCTATACTGCGGTATGCACGGTCCCCAGTGCCCAGAGCCCCGAAAGGGTTAATCCAGGTTAATGCACCAGAACAACAGGGTTTTGAATGACTGCCTGACTCCTGGGGCCCGTATCATCCTCCATAATAAAACACACCAAATCAAATTGGACTCTATTGATTTTTTATGTAACTATTTTGGAGCCGAGGCCTAAAGAGACAGTATTGATCAGCTAAGGAGTCAGATGTCAGGGAACGGAGCTCTGGAAAGCAGGTCTTTGCCAGGCAATTTGGTGAGGAGCAGATTCTGGAATTAAACCCCCAGGAAGAAGAGGGACTACTTTCCCCCCAATTCCCTTTCAACACTCAACATTCACATTGTCTGAAGTGGCAGGAAGGCAAGATCAGAGCTAATAAATAAATAAAATTCCCATCTCCTATAAATCCAAATTGCTTGAATCTCAGGAGGACATTTCTCACAAAACACCCCTAGGCTGGGGACTTTATCATCAAATGCCAGAGGGATACACCATAGAAATAGTATGACCAAATTAAGAGAGTACAACAGTCAAGACATCTGGGTCTGGGTCCCAGCTCTGCCTCAACTCTCAACTCACTCCTGAGGCTCTCCCACTGGCTGACTTTACAACCTGGGACAAGTCACTTAAATACTCTTGCCTCAGTTTCCTTATCTGTGAAATGAAGCTAAGAATGCACGTTCCTCAAAACAGCCCCGTGAGAATCAAATGAATGTGATATAGTAGAAATTAGACTATGGGTCACAAGCCTGGAATCTGGACCCCAGGTCCTCCTACGTGATCCTGAGTAAGTCCCTTTCTCCTCTGAGCCTTTAAAGTAAAATGGTCTGTAAGATTCCTTTTAAGAGAAGTATGAGAAGATCGCCATGAACTGATGCAAAGGGAAGTAAGCAAACCCAAGGAAACAATGTGTCAGCAGCTGCAGCGATGAAAATGGGAAGTCTGACAAATTTTTTTAAAGGGCAAGAATATATGCTGTGAAATTATAATGGACAAGCTTGGCCCCAAAGTAGAGATGCCTTAAAATAACAAAAGTGCCTGCCTCGCTTCTTTGCAGAGGTGGGAAATGATGGCTATGGAACATACCATTTAATGCTGGACTTTTGTTCAATGTGTTGATTCAATTTCCTTCTTTTGTATCTTTCATCATAAGGGATGGCTATTTGGGAGGAGGAGGACATATTGGAAAATGCAGGTGATGGTAGGGCAGCTAGGTGAAGCAGTGAACAGAGTGCCAGACATGGAGTCAGGAAGACCTGAGTTCAAATCCAATCTTAAAACACTGCTTGCTTTGTGACTCTAGGCAAGTCATTTAATCCTGTTTGTCTCCTTATCTGTAAAATGAGCTGGAGAAGGTGGCAAACCACTACAGTATCTCTGCCAAGAGAACCCCAAAAGAGGTCACAAAGAGTAGAACACAACTGAAATGACCAAATAACCAGTGGTGGTAAGACAAAAGATATTGATAAAAATGTGCTTTTGAAAAAAAAAAATTCTTCTCATTCTAAAAGGCAGAAAATCACAAGGCTTAGAGCCAGAAAAAAAAATGTGGGTTCAAATTCTGATGTTATTTTAAATCAGTTCTTAAGAATATACCAGATCTATGTGATCTGATAATTCCCTGGGCCTCAGTTTCTTCCTCTGAAAATGGAAGGAGATTGGTTGGACTAGATGCCTCTAAGGGACATTCCAAGTTCACAATGCATAACCCCGATGTTTTATTATTCCAAAGGAGATTATCATATATGAAAGGGCTTTGAAAAGTCTAACACTAAATATACAAAATAAGACAGGATTATCAAAATGAACAAAACTCATAATAAAAGTAATTCAAGGAGGCAACTGGGTGACTCAAAGAATTGAGAGCCAGGACTAGAGCTGGGTTCAAATCTGGCCTCAGACACTTCCCAGCTGTGTGACCCTGGGCAAGTCACTTGACCCCCATTGTCTAGCCCTTACTGCTCTTCTGCCTTGGAACCAATACACAGTACTAATACTAAGAGAGAAGATGACGGTTTAAAATATATGTAAACATACTTCAAAACAATATCTAGAAAGGGACTGGTTCAGAAAGCAAGGAGTGGGTGCTTGGGGAAAAGATGGAGAAGCAGTGCCAAGCACAGTGCTAGGCACTTTATAGATATTATCTCATTTGCTCCTTTTAACAGCCACATGAGTTAGGAGCTATTATAATCCCCATTTTACAACTGAGGAAACTGAGGCAAATGGTACTCCATGGCCTTAATCCCAATCTTGATTCCCACTGGACCATGTGTAGGAAGAAACCCAAGAGGAGAAGGATGAGGTAACTGTTCAGGTAACCTGCCTGGGCTGACCGCAGAGGACATGGGAGCTCAGATGGAATACTGGCTGATTAATCCTGGCAGAATCCCAACAGATGCCGACCCGGCTCTCCCAGTGGATCCCAAGTTCAGAGCTCTGATAAAGGAGCTGATAAAGAACATTTATCACCTTTTGACTGGTCGAAGAGGACATTCTGTCTTTTTAATCTACCTGGGAAAGTTGCCTTGGTTATGTGCCAAAGACCCTCTGCCATTCTGGGCCCCCCATTTTTTTGTGGCTTAACACTTTTCATCTCTTTCAATTTTTTGGTCAGACAAAAGAAAAGGTGGAGAAGGTCACTGTGCCACAGAGAGTGGAAAGATTGTGGTATTTAAAGTAGGAATTTTTGCATTCAAATCCTGGTTGTAGCACTTCTCTATATGACCTTGGATCAATCACTTTCCCTCCATGACCTTCATCTATTAAATGAGGAGATTGGTCTAGATTGGTCTAGAATCTAGAGACTGTTGATCTTGTGGGCTCAAAGGCCCCTTCCAGGTCTCTATTTATGATCCTAGAGTGTTATGACCTCAATTAATCCGTCAATATTTTTACTAAGTGCCTTCTATCTTCTAGTCACCTGGATACCAAAGAGGGGAAATAAAGGTCCTGGCCTCATGGAGCTCACAATCTAAATGGGGAAACATGTAAACAAGCAAGCTCTGTGCAGGATAAAGAGGAAAATCAATAGAAGGAAGGCATGGAATTGAGAAGGCTTCCTGTAGGCACTGGGATTTTATTGGGGACCTAAAGAAAGCCAGGAAGGTCAGCAGCTGGTGCAGAGGAGGAAGAGAATTCCAAGGGGGGGGGGTGGCAGGGGGGGGGGAACAGTCAGAAAATGCCCAGTGCTGAGAGTTGGAGTGTCTTGTTCATGGAACCACCAGGAGACCAATGTCACTGGATCAAAGAGGACGAGTTAGGGAGTAAGATGAGAAGACTGGAAATGGAGGAGGAGGCTGGATTGTGAAGGGTTTTGAACACCAAACAGAGGATTCTGTATTTGGTCCTAGAGGTAATAGGGAGCCCCTGAGGTTTAGTGAGGAGGGGAGTGCTATGGTCAGATCTGAGGGAAGATTGGATTACAGTGTGGAGAGGCTGGAGGCAAACTATTGCAATAATCAAGGTATGAAGTGATGGTGGGGGTCTGTACCAGTGTCAGAGGGGAGAAGAGGTTTTAGACAGGTGAAATGGGCAGACCTTGGCGTCAGCTTGCAGATGGTGGGTAAGAGATAGTGAGGAAGCCAGGAGGCCTCCTGGGTTGAGAGTGTGAAGGACTGGGAGGAGGATGAAGACCTTGACAGTGATGAGGAGCAAGTACAACCCCTCCTCTCTGGTAGCCCTTCCAGAAAGCCTGAGAGCCACTGGGGGAGGGTCATTCCAACTCTCCTCCTCCCCGCCCCCACCCAAAAGCATCTCCAGTAGAACAGAAGCCCATTTGCTAGTGAAACAAAGCAGAACAAGAAATATCAAACCCTCCATTCTGCTCATCCACGACCCAGCCTCCGAGACAGCAGCAGCAGCCGCCACCAGAGACGGCCAAAAAGCCGGCCAAGGTGGCAGATGAGGGAACAACAACACTCCCTGTGCCAGAAAGCAGCATTCCAGAGCTTGGCAGCTGGGGCCCAGGGCTGCCAAGCACACACCCAAGGCTCCAAGACACAGCCACCTCGGGACCCGGAGGAGAGCTTGAGTGACAGAAGGATGATGTCTCAGTCTGAACCTCACTGGCGGCTGGGCTGCCTCTCCGGGGGCACGTGCAACACACTGAGTACAAAATCATAAAATAAAATAAAAGCAGGCAAAGGGAGCCATATACAGCCAACACAGAGGACAAAGCCCAACCATGATCCTCTGTCTTGATGATGATGATGATGATGAGATTAAATAAATGAATATTTAATAATAAATAAACTAATATTTTAAAATAATATTTACTGGCTGCCAAATGCTTTGCAAATATCTCATTAGGTGCTCATAACAACCCTTGGAGGTAGGGACTATTATTATCCCCATTATACAGTTGGGGAAACTGAGGAAGACAAGTTAAATGACTTGTCCAAGATCACAGAGCTAATAAATATGGAGGGCTAAATCTGAACTCCAGCCTTCCTAACTACCAGCCCAGGATTCTTTTTTTTTTAAGTCCTTACTTTCCATCTTAGAATCAATACTATGTATTGTTTCCCACACAGAAGAGCAGTAAGGAATGGGCAATGGGGGTTAAGTGACTTGCCCACAGTCACACATCTAGGAAATGTCTAAGGTCAGATTGAAATCCAAGATCTCTGACTCTCAATCCATTGAGAGTCCACCCAGTTGTTTCTAGTTTTAAGACTGACTTTCAATCCATCACACCAGTAGTATCAAACTCAAATAGAACAGGGCCCCCTAAATAGTCCAGAAGGATCCCTGATGACTGTGCATTATCTTAGAAAACCAGATATCAAGATTATCTATGCTGTACATTTTTATTTAGTAGACTGGCCACTAGATAACACATTATTATGAATTAATATGGCCAGGATAACAATCCCTACAACCCAGGAGAAAATAAGCATCTGGGTCGGTTGTCATAGAAAGCTTCTTGGTTTCCTCTTCTTGTTATTACCAACACTATTAGAGATATTTCCTTCATGGATTTCCATTCTAATTACAAATTGTATTCACTAAAACTGGATTTCCTTCAAATCACAACTTTCTTTTCTTCAGTTTGTTACGTTTTTTTAACCTCTTACCTTCCTTCTTAGAATCATTGGTTCCAAGGCAGAAGACTGGTAAGGACTAGGCAATGGGGGTTAAGTGACTTGTCCAGGGTCACACAGCTGGGAAGTGTCTGAGGCCAGATTTAAACCCAGTATCTCCCCCTGGCTCTCAATCCACCTAACAGCCCCCTCCACAAGGCCCAACATTCTAATGAATGAGTAAATGAATAATGAATGAATGAATGAATGAATGAATATAAAAGCAATGATTCTATTTTGAGGACGAAGGCAGAGAAGTAATAAATGATAGAATGCAAAAAAAAACCTGTAAAAAACATTTTTTTTTCAAAATGCAAAGAACAAAGAGAAATACTGAAAGGAAAAGCAAATAAATTTAGTAATTTTAGAACTTTGTTAAATTACATATTACAGGGGGCAGCTGGGTAGCTCAGTGGATTGCGAGCCAGGCCCAGAGACAGGGAGGTTCTGGGTTCAAATTTGACCTCAGACACTCCCCAGCTGTGTGACCCTGGGCAAGTCACTTGACCCCCATTGCCTACCCCTTACCGCTCTTCTGCCTTGGAACCAATACATAGTATTGATTCCAAGACAGAAGGTAAGGGTGTAAAAAAAATTACATATTACATATTTAATATATATACATGTTAAATATATATGTTAAGATGCAGATATTAAACAATCCCTAACAGACACTCACTGTTCCTTATCCAACTTTCTTGTTCTTCTTCCTATATTTACATATTCATAGTTTTGATGATTAAGTTCAAAATTTTTTAAATTCTTTACAAAGAAAAAGCATGTACTAACTAGTGGGGAAAGAATCCCTGCCCTCAAAGAGCTTACATTCTAATAGAGGGGACGACACATAGGAGAAAGGTATCCTGGGAAGAAGATTTTTATCTAGGGATGGATGGTGAATGGAGCAGCCATTGGCTAGTCCATTGTCCTGCCATTTCTTTATTTTTTATAAACCTTTACCTTCTATCTTAGAATCAATAACAAGTATTGGTACTAAGGCAGAAGGACAAGGGGAAGGTAATTGGGATTAAATGACTTGCCCAGGGTCACATAGCTAGGAAGTATCTGAGGTCAGATTTGAACTCAGGACCTCCTGTCTCCAGATCTGGCTCTCCATCCACTGAGCCACCAAACTGCCCCAACTGTCAAGCCTAAAAGATATTTTCTATAGGCTATAATCCCACCAGTAGCAAGAATTATTATTACATATTACATAATCTTGAAGAAGTGAACTGACTTACCAAGATCATGCAGCTGGCTGGTCTCAAGGAAAAGACCCAAACCTGAGTACACACACACACACACACACACACACACACACACACACACACGTGCTCATTCTCTCTCTCTCTCTGTCTCTCTCTCTCTTTCTCTGTCCCTCTGTCTCTCTCTTTCTCTGTCTCTGTCTCTCTATCTCTCCAACATGCTTTTCACTACTCAAACACCTCTGAGGTTTTATCTCTCCTAATAAACAGTTAGATTGCAAAATATAGTCAGGGCAACCTGAGTTCAAATCCAGGTTCACACACTTACTAGTTGTGTGACCTTGGGCAAGTCCTTTAACTTCTCTTTGCCTCGATTTCCTCAAATGTAAAATATGGGAAATAATAGCAGTCACCTTGTAAGGTTGTTGTGAGGATCAAGTGAGAATACTTGTGAAGCACTTATCATAGTGCCTGGCACATAGTAGGTGCTATATAACTAAATATTCTGTCTTCCCTAAAAGTGCTGAAAAGGTAAGGATATATTCTTTTCAGTAAAATGTGAGCTCCTTGAGGAAAGGACCCTAGGCTCATCTATAATGAACTGGAAAGAGTCTTAGAGACCATCTATCCCAAACCATTTATTTTACAGTTCAGGAAAATGAGGCAAAAAGAAGTTAAAATGTTAAGCAAATTTCCAGATCATAAGAAGCAGAGTCTGGATTTGAACTCAGGTCCTCAGACTCCAAATAAAGCACTCTTTTCACTGCATTATACTGCCCTTCCTTTTTGTCTTTTTATCCCTAGGGTCTAATAATCATAATAATAAGAGTAGCTAACATTTATGTGCTAGGCACTGTGCTAAGCGCTTTACAATTCTTTTCTCATTTGATCTTCATAACACTCAGAGGTAGGTACTATTATTATCCTCCTTTTATAAATGAGGAAACGTGGCATACTTAAGTGATTTGTCCATAGTCACACAGTAAGTGTCAGAGGCTGAATTTGAACTCAGATCTTCTTGACTCCAGGCCCAGGGTTCTACCCACTGTACCCTCCATCTGATTCCTAATAACTGACATTTCTAAAGCACTTTAAAGTTCATAAAGTCTTTTATCATTAATAATAGTAATAATTCATAACTAACATTTTACAGCACTTTATTGTTACTAATAGTAAGGGTGATAATAGTAATAGTGGTAATAATTATGTAGCCCTATAAGGATTACAAAGCATTTTGCAATATTAACTCATTTGTTCCTCACAACAATCCTGGAAGTGCAATGCTACTATTATCCCCATTTTACAGATATGAAAATTGAGACCAAGAGAGGTTAAATGACCTGCCTGGAATTTCATAGCTTGGAAGGGTCTGCTTCTGGATTTGAACTCAGAGCTTCCTATGATCCGACCGGTTTCTTTCATGTCCATGGCTCCATCTCACTACCTTGATAAATATAGCTAATATTTATACAGTATTTTAAAGGTTTGCAAAGCCCATTATTTATGTTATCTCATAACAACCCTGGAAGGTGGGTGCTATTATTATCTCTGTTTTACAGATGGTGAAATGAGGCAAACTGGGATACTTGCCCAGGGTTACATGGCTAGCAAGTGTCTGAGGCAGGATTTGAACCCAGGACTTGAGTCCACATTTGCCACCAAGTCTTGTTTTTCTCTGTTCTCTCTAAATTGCCTGACAAAAATCCCTCCCTCTCAGGAGTCGGGGATTCTTGACTGAGAACGCTCAAATCAATCCTCAGAAGTGAACAGAGCTCAAACTTCCCTTGCCTGCTTCCACCATGAAATAAGTCTGGGTCCTGCCTCATCCCTTTTGTAAGATGTACGTGGCAAAAGCAATGGATGAACCATGAGAAGACGTGAGTTCAAATCTTCCCTCAGCAGCTTACATCCTGTGTGGTATTAGGTAAGTCCCTTCTCTTTGGACTTGGGTTTCTCATCTGTAAAATGAAGGAGTTGGGCTAAATGGCCTCAGCGGTCCCTTCCAGTTTGAATCTATGATCCTATGGTTGGGAGGAGCAAATTTCACCCTTGAAAAAACAAGTCAGTGGTTTCCACTGGCCCAGTGGAAAATTATCGAGAAACAAAGGCGCTCCCTCGGCAGGCTACTCCGTGACAGCTCCAGGAAGGACTTCTCAGCCCCGGCCAGCCGGGACTCAGGCTCTGGGCCAGCTCCCTCACGAGCCTGGGATGCCCTGGTAATGAGGCCAAGGTCATAGGCTGATCCATCAGGGAAGAGGCCAGTTGACTTCCAGCTCCGAAAGGACCCTCTCTCCAAGCAGAGACCAGCTCCAAAGCCCACCAGCCCACACACGGGAAGTCCACGTCTCGTCTTCTGCCAAAGCCTGCCTCCTTCACTTCTGCTGATGACATCTCATCTCGCCATGCTCCTCAGTTCTTCCCTCTGACAGTCTCACCATCCTGCCCCCCACTTCCAATCTGTTTCCAAGCCCTGCTATTTCTACTGAACCCCTGAAACTTGTCCCCCATCTGTCCCCTCCTCAACACACACACACTCACAGTTTTGACCTGGTAGGCTCTGGATCTGAGTTCAAATCTCACCTCCACTATTTCCTACCTGGGTGACCTTGGGCAAGTGACTTCATCTTTATGGGTCTCAGTTTCCTCCACTGTACAAGGAGGAGGTTGGACTAGAGCAAGGGTCCTTATCCTGTGTTGTATTGTGGGCTCCTTGGGCAGTTCATCCGCTGAAGCCTCTGGATCCATTCTCAGAATCATATTTAAAATTGTATAAAAGAAACTATATCCAGAAAAGGAAATAAGGCAAAATACAGCATTCTCACATGCCAGGTTAAGAATTCCTGCACTAGACAGATGGTCTCTGAGGCCTCACCTAAGAGCTCCCTTATAGCTCTAATCCTATCATCTGAAGAGATGAGTTGTTGGTTTTTTATAACCTTTACCTTCTGTCTTAAAATCAATACTAAATATCATTTCTAAGACAGAAAAACACTAAGGGCTAAGCAATGGGGGTTAAGTGACTTGCACAGGGTCACACACATCTCAGGTCACATTTGAACCCAGGACCTCCTGCTTCCAGACCTGGTTCTCTATCCACTAAGCCACCTCGCTGCCTCTAAGAGATGTGTTTCCTAAGGTATTCCTATGATATTTTCTAGCAGTGTGACCCTGGACAAGTCACTTAACCCCCGTTGCCTAGCCCTTACCACTCTTCTACTTTAGTACTGATCAGTTCTAAGACAGAAGAAGGTAAGAGTTTAAAATTAAAAAAAAAAAAAGTTTCCTGAGCCTTAGAAAGGTTGAGCACTTGTCCATGGTGCTAACTAGGTTTCTTCCCCCTCAAGATGAGTCCAAATCCTTATTGCCTCTCACCTGGACTATTGTTGTAACTTTCCACATGATCTCTTTCTCCAGCCATACAACAGCACCATTTACTAAGCACCTACAAGGTACAAGGAGCTAGGGACACAGAAACCAAAAGGAACAGCAGTTCCTGCCCTCAAGAAGCTTCCACTTTCCTGGGAAGATAACAACTGTGTCTATATAATCTAAGTAAATACAAACTAACAGGGGTAGAGCCCTTACCATAGGCCAGTGATGGCGAACCTTTTAGAGGGGCAGGTGATGTCCACAGGCATGCATGGAGAGGAGAATGGGAGCAGCCCAGCCTGGCATCCCTCTGGCTTTTTAGTAGTGAACTTGGGGCTGGGGTGACAGCAGGTGTGCCCACAGAGAGGGCTCTGAGTGCCCCCTCTGGCACAAGTGCCATAGGTTTGCCACCATGGCCATAGGGAGGTCAGGAAATGCACATAATCTACTTCCTTCCATTCATAGCTGCCAGGTAAATCTTTCTAAGGTCATGTCTCTCTTCTGCCGCTAAAACTTTCAATGGCTCCCTATTGCCTTTAGGATAAAATACAAACTCCTTTCTCTGGCATTTGAGGTTCTCCATAATCTCACTCTCATTTACCTCCTTACTTCTCACAATATATAGACCAGTGCAATTAAGCTCAGATAGAAATGGGGACCACTAATCCATACACAAGCATCCCGATCACTGCCTGTTGCTTTAGTTATAAAATGTAATGTCATCAATGTTTTATTCTATTTTTATTTATTTTGTTAAACATTTGTTTAAATCTGAATATATATTTTGTTAAATACATTATTTATTTTTATTAAATATTTGTATAAATATATATTCTGTTAAATATCTTGTTATTTGTTTTATTAAATATTTGTATAAATATATATTCTGTTAAATATCTTGTTATTTGTTTTATTAAATATTTGTATAAATATATATTCTGTTAAATATCTTGTTATTTATTTTGTTAAATGTTTCCCAATTTTAATCTGGTTCAAGCCACACAGAAGTGTTTTGTTGGAAGTCTATTGGATATCTCTGAGGTAGACCACATTCCAGATAAACTAGATTGTTCATCGTTTCCCAGTCTCAGTCTGCCCTCTCCCATCTCTCTCTGCCTTGATACACTGTCCCGCATGGCTAAAGGGTACCCTTCTCCATGATACTTATATCTCTGCCTACTGATCTCCTTCCCTGACTTCAAGGTTCAGCTCAGATGCCACTTCTTCCAGGAAGCCTTCCCTGACCACCATGACTCCACCTCTAGCAAAATGATCTTTCCCTCCTCAAGTTTCTCAAAGTGTTTTTACTTGTCCTTCCCTGGTACTCATCACAGATTACATTATATCAAACATATTTGTATACACATCCTGTTAAACACAGTTTGGACCAGGCATCCCTACTCCTACTCAGGGGCCTTCCCTCCTGATAGGTGAGATGTCATCCTGCGTAAAGCCCTGCTGCCCTCTGAGCCAATGCCAAAAAATAATCAAATCAGCACTGCCTTTCCTGGACAGAAAAGAGTAATTCTTTATCTGGATTCCACTCCCCCATGCCCGAGACTTGCCAGACCAAAACATCTCTTCTGGAGACCAATCCCCTAAATGTATTTTCTTCCCCTATTAAAATACAAGCTCCTTGAGGACAAGGACTGTTTAACTTCGCTCCCAGTGGACTGAGTGTGGGGCCTGGAGTCAGGAATTCAAATCTAGCCTTAGACACATACTGGCCATGTGATCCTGGTCAAGTCACTTACCTCCTCTCTGTTTGCCTCAGTTTCCTCATCTATAAAATAAGCTAGAGAAGGAAAAGACAAACTACCCCAGGAATTTTGCCAAGAAAACCCCAGATGAGGTCACAAAGAGTTGGACACAACTTAATAACAAAGCATTCATTGGTATTATTATTTGTAATTCTAGTACTTAGCACAGTTCATGAAACAGATTGAGTGTTTAACAAATGCTTTTTAATTCATTCATTGAGAGCTGAAGGTAAAGATTGCAACATTCCCCCTTCCCCATCGTATCCCCAGTGCCAAGTTGATTCTTACACATTAGGGATGGGGCAGAGAGAGATAGGAGGTCCAAGTCCTGAATTCCTCAGTGAAGGGAATTTCCAGTGTGAAAATTTCCTCTACCAAAGCACACTAACAGCTTCTCCGTATATTACACTCTTAGAGAGTATCATCCACACACAGCCTGTGTTTGTCAGAAGTAGGACTTAAAACAAGGAAACAAAGAGGCAGGTGTAAGGCGAGAGAGCATTTTGGCATGAGAAGCAGCCAGAGCAAAGGAGATAGTGTCACATTCAAGAAATAGCAAGACATTCAGAGAGGCTGGATGGTAGAGGGTGTAGAAAGAATTCAAATGTAAGAAATCTGGGGAGGTAGGAAGAAGTCATATTGGGAAAAGCTTAAATAGCAAATGGAGAAGTTTATATTTGCTCCTGGAGGTGATAGGGAGCCACAGGAGTTTACTGAGGAGGAGAGTGCCACGGTTAGACCTGTACATTAGGAATTCATTTTGGTAGTCGAATGGAAGATGACAGATTGAAGTAGGGAGGGACTTAGGGTAGGCAGACCAACCAGAAGCTACTGCAGTATCCAAGAGGCAGGTGATGAGGTCTGGACCAGAATGGTGGCAATATCAGAGAAGGGGATGCATATAAGAAAGACTGGGAAGGCAAGAATGACAAGATTTGGCAAGGGACTGGTGATATGGGCTGAGTGAAGAGTTGAAGAAGACACCCAAGTTGTGAATAATGCCCAGGATGATGGAGATGCTCTCAAAGGGGAAACATAAGAAGTTCTGTTTTGGGACATGTTGAGTTTAATATGTTGATGAGGCACCCAGCGTGAGATTCCCAAGAAGTAGTTGTTGTGAGGTTGGAGCTCAGGAGAGAGGTAAGGGCTGGATATATAGATAATAGAATTATTTTCACAGAGAAGATATTTGAACTTATGGGAACTGATGAAATCACCAAGTGAGAGAGGGCAAAAAGAGAAGAAGAATAGGAATAGCATAGGAATGGTATAGAGGGAAAAGAGAAGAGGACCTAGGAAAGAGGCTTGAAGGACTCCCATGGCCAATACACAGTATTGATTCCAAGATGGAAGGTAAGGGTTTTTTAAGAAGAAGAAAGAAGAAAGAAGAAGGAAGAAAGAAGGAAGAAAGAAGGAAAAAGAAGGAAGAAGAAGGAAGAAGAAGAAGGAAGAAGAAGGAGAAGAAGGAGAAGGAGGAGAAGGAGGAGAAGGAGGAAAAGGAGGAGGAGGAGGAAGAGGAGGAGGAGGAGGAAGAGGAGGAGGAGGAGGAGGAGGAGGAGGAGGAGGAGGAGGAGGAGGAGGAGGAGGAGGAGGAGGAGGAGGAGGAGGAGGAGGAGGAGGAGGAGGAGGAGGAGGAGGAGGAGGAGGAGGAGGAGGAGAAGAAGAAGGAGGAGAAGAAGAAGAAGGAGAAGAAGAAGAAGAAGAAGAAGAAGAAGAAGAAGAAGAAGAAGAAGAAGAAGAAGAAGAAGAAGAAGAAGAAGAAGAAGAAGAAGAAGAAGAAGAAGAAGAAGAAGAAGAAGAAGAAGAAGAAGAAGAAGAAGAAGAAGAAGAAGAAGAAGAAGAAGAAGAAGAAGAAGAAGAAGAAAGAAAGAAAACATCATTTGATTTGATAAGAGATCATTGGTAACTTTGGAAAGGACAGCTTCAGTTGAATAATGAATTTGGAAGTCAGACAGCAGGTAGGGGTCTGCCCTTGACGGTCATATGGAATTTGGGAAGAGGTAAGGGTTTGGGGAAAAAGATAATGAGTTCTGTTTTGGGCAGGTTGACTTTGAGGCCTCTATGGGAAACCCAGTCCAAAATGTAGGCAGCTAGAAGGTACCACAAGCTTGACTTCAAATCCAGACTCAGACATTTACTAGCTGAGAACTCTATGAATCTGGCTGAATGAATTGCTTAACCTGCCTCAATTTACTCATCTTCAAAGTGAGGAAAATAACAGCCCCTTCCTCCCCAGGTTGTTATAAATATCTGTAAAGCACTAACAAAAGCTTAGAATCGGACCTCAAGTCCTTTGAGCCTCCAAATCAAACGCTCTTTCAATGATACTCTGCACCGCTTTTTGTTATCATTACCAATGCCAGTTAAATCACAGACCCGTAAAAGTGGGCACATTTCAAGGGCACCCCGAGGGCCAGCTAGGTAGCACAGTGGATAGGGCTCTAGGCCTGGGGTCAGGATGACCTGGTTTCCAATCTGACCTCAGACACATCCTGACCATGTGACTCTGGACAAATCGTTTAACCCAATTGCTTAGTCCCAGCTGCTCTTCTGTCTTGAAATTGATACTAAGACAGAAGGGAAGGGTTTGGTTTGTTTTCGGGGGAGGGGGGGGTTAATGGGAGGGGTGCCCTGAACTCACAGATGTGGTAAGACTTCTTCCCAACCAGAGGGAAATGCTCCCCTGCATCAATCCAACAAGTGTCCAAGAAAGAAACCCTGCTCTGAACTTCAGTAAAGTCCCAAGGAATGGAACAATCAGGGTCGGTACAATTAAGCAGCTGGGGCTGCTACCAGGAAGAACTGGGGATGGAAGCTGAATTCCAGGGCCACACTGGGAGTACCAGGTTCATTTCTGGCCACCACCACCTCTCCCACACCCACCCTGCATTTCATTTCCTTCAGGCCAGGGACTACTTTGTTATTGTTGTTTTTAAACCCCCAGAGCTACTGCTGCTCCCTCCTCCATCCACAGGATTTTTGTATTTTTATTTTTTTAAGATGAATCAAAACTAAGTATCAGTTCCAAAGCAGAAGAGTGGCAAGGGCTAGGCAATGGAGGTTAAATGACTTGTCCAGGGTCACACAGCTAGGAAGTGTCTGAGGCCACATTGGAACCCAGAACCTCCTGCCTCTAAACCTGGTCCTCTTTCCATTAAGCCACCTAGCTGCCCCCTTAATCACAGTTTTTAGAAGGCTGTGTACAAGCTGAATAGCATCCCTCGGATAGAATGAGGATGGTGAAGAATAGGTAGGTGGTGCGGTGGATAAATCCCTAGACTTACAGTCAAGAAGAATTGTCAAATTGTTTACCATCTCAGAGAGCAGGGAGGGAAGAGAAGGAGGGAGATAATTTGGATCTTATAATTTTGGGGAAATGTATATTGAAAATTGCTATTACACATAACTGGGAAAATAAAATATGTTTGAATAAAGAAGACTTTGAGTTCTTCCAACTACTGATGTACAGACCCAAATGGGGTCATGAAGAGTTGGACACAACCATAAAATGACTGATCAGCATCAAAAAATAGTCTGGTCTGCCCTGTAAGGTAGCATACATCATCCTCTCCATCCCCTAAATATTCAAACAATACCTAGCTTCCTTTTCAGAATATCTCAAGTACCAATGTGTCCACAAACCCCTTCCTTATCCCTCCAGGACCTAGAACAGTGTTGGAGAGAAGATGTGGCATGACTGCAGAGGTGCCACTCAGGGAGCTGCTCCATTCCCCCTCTTCCCAGTGCCCAAGGTCATTTTTTGCACGCCTTGCCCCTGTGTCCAGTCACCCAAAGCAAGCACTTCCACCTCTCTCTCTCTCTCTCTCTCTCTCTCTCTCTCTCTCTCTCTCTCTCTCTCTCTCTCTCTCTCTCTCTCTCTCTCATCTGGGGGCTCATAGACAGCTTGAATTTGACCTCTAGGCACTCGCACTTGGAAAAGGTTCACCAACACTGGTCTTGAAATGACCTGACTTATGCTTTCTCTTCAAAGATCTGTATATAAGTTGTCATCCAAATGTAAGCCTTTCTTGTGCTTCCAGGCACTAGTATCTTCCACCACCCAATTACATTGTATTTATTTTCTGTATAGTTCTATGTGGATTTTGAGGAGAGAGAATGTAAGCTCTTGGAGGGCAGGGAAGGTTTCACTCTAGCTCTAGCCAGTGTCTGCCATGCAGCAGGAGATTAATAAATGCTTGGGTTTTTATATTTGTTTAAACCCTTACCTTCTGTCTTAGAATTAATACTAAGTATTGGCTCCAAGGCACAGGAGTGGTAAGGGCTAGATAGTGGAGGATAAGTGTCTTGCCCAGGGCCACCCAGCTAGGATGCCTCTGAGGCCACATTTGTACCCAAGACCTAAGCTCTGTTGACTTTTTTCCCTAACTTTCTTACCTTACCTTCCATCTTAGAACCAATACTAAGTATCAATCAGTTCCAGGGCAGAAGAGTGGTAAGGGCTAGGCAATGAGGGTAAAATGACTTGCTCAGGGTCACACAGCTAGGAAGTGTGTAAGGTCACATTTGAACTCAGGGCCTCCTGACTCCAGGCCTGGTTCTTTATTCACTCTGCCACCCAGCTGCCCCAGTAAATGATTGTTGAATGAATGACAATTCCTTGAGGGCAGGGAGTATTTTTTTAAACCCCAGAATTTTGTATAGAGTAAATATCTACTATTTGTTGAATGCATTGAAACCAAATTGTTGGAATATCATGGGGAGTCATCATTGTATAGTGGATATAGTACTAGTTTTAGAGACTTCGTAGCTTTATGGCTTCAGTTTTCTCTGTAAAATGAGGGTGTTGGACTAAGTGATCTCTAAAGGCCCATTCAGCTCTAAACTTCCCCCCTTAACCTCATTCCCCAAGGCTGGAGCAGTTTGGTCAATAATAACAGATATGTATTAAACACCTGCAGTATACACAGAACTGCACTTGGTTCTTGTGGTTATTCAGTCACATTTGACTCTTTGTGATCCCATTTGGGGTTTTCTTGGCAAAGATACTAGAATGATTTGCCAAGGTTCCTTCTCCAGCTCACTTGAAAGATAGGGAAACTGAGGCAATAGGATTAAGTGGCCTGCTTAGGGTCACACAGTGAGTTACGTGTCTGAGGCCAGATTTGAATTCCAGAAGATGAGTCTTCCTGACTCCAGGCCCCAGCACTCTATCCATTGGGCAACCTAGCTACTCCCTGCACTTGCTTTGGGGAATGTTTAAAGAAGACAAAGTCTTAATAAGAACAGATTGTCTAATGGTCAATACACCATTCATCAAAGAATTGGATAAGAGAAAGAGTATTGGCTCTGGGGTCAGAAGACCAGAGTTCAAATTCTGCCTCTGAGGCATACCACCTATATGACCTTGGGCAAGTCACAACTTCCCTGGGATTCGATTCCTCACCTACAAAAAATAAAAATAATGTCTTGAGGGTTTGGACTAGCTGGTCCCCACCAGCACTAGTGTTAGACATGACCGAAGTGACCAAACAACAACAGGTCTAAACCTCTGATTCTTTGAGTCTTATTAAGGTACCAGTTGGAGGAGCGCCTGGCTGTTGGGGTCCTTCCCAGCCCAGAGCTTTTGTGATTCGACATGGGAGGCCCTCACTGGCACAGGGACCACCCTCGTGGCCACCCTGCCAAGGGGGAGTGGTTTTCTTTCCCCTTGAATCATGGCCTCCTGCACCTCTACTGTTGCCCTCAAAGCATCTCAGCACATAAAAAGCTTGGCTTGCTGGGGTCCCCGAGCTCAGCGCTGGGAAGTGAAGTGATTTACCCTGGGAACCTCCCTGCCCCGCCACTAAATCACCAGAGTGTATGGGGCTCCCTCATTTGCATGCCCCCCAATTCTGGTCCCTCCCATCTCTAATCAATGCTGCCTGCTCCGCTCTCCATTCTTCTCCACTCTCACCCACCCCCTCCAAAAGGCAAAGGTGGGGAGGAGAAGGGCTGCCTCCCCGGGCTAGGCTGAGGGAAGTCTCCTTCTTCTTCTCTCCCTCTAAGTGCCTCTTTCCCGGAGCTCCAGGCAGGAGCGGAGCACACACAGCCCCTCTGTCAATCGGGCGCCACCCACTCTGGGTTTAATAGAGCCTCGGCATAATAAGCCAAAGAAGGGGGCCCGGGCTGGGGCCATTTGCTCCGGCAAGGCCCTTGGCAGGGGGCTGCTCTTTTGCAAGAACCTTCCCACCCCCGGTGGTGGGCACAAAAGTGGCTGGCAGAGAGAGAGCCTCAACTTGCAGACCCCAATCGGCTTTGCACTGGCTGCTGGGGGAAAAAAGTGAAGCTCCATCTGCCTGAGACACTCCCAGGGCTGAAGGCTGCACACCCACCCTGCTTTTGCCATGGCAGCTACCCACGCAGGAGAGATTACAAAGAGGAGACAACGGAGCAACGTGCCGGGAGCGGGAGGCATCCCCTACCACGGGCCTCGCTCAGCTCAGCCCCACGAAGGCAAATGCCACCTTTAAATAGTGCGGTGCAGTTTCCAGGATGCCCAGAAAGCCTAAACGGGGCTCAACAGGAAAACTTGGAGCTGAAAGCCGAAAGCTTTGCATGGAAGCCCTCGCGCGGTGCCTGTAGACCCACAGAGCTTGCGGGGAACCAAACCCCAGCCCTGCTCGGCTTCCCCATTTCTAGCGACGACAACGACAACGAGTGACTGGAAGAGCATCTCCTCAGCTGAGCTAAATATAGGAGGTACCAAACTGTGTGCTGATCAGGTCCCTGGTAGGGATTGGTGCAAGGCTAGCAGGCATTGCCAAGGCAGAGAAGAGCACCAAGGTTGGCTGTCTGGGGCTCCGCCACTAAAGGCAGTCATGATGCTGACAGGCTCAACTGGGGAGGGGGAGGGAGATTGGAGAGCGCCCGATTTCAGCTAAGGATCTTCCACTTCCAAGCACGCTCCCTCCCCTCAAAAAAAAAGCCCACCACTAAAACTTTATCCAGAAGCTGCTTCTTCCCTTCAGGAAGGAGGAGAGGGAGAACCACTCCATCCTCCCGGGGATTTCTCAGGCTCCACACTCAGATTTCCTCTCTTCCACCCGTAAGCCTTAAGAACATCTGAACCCAGTGGAAGACTAAAGACAGGAAATCAGGATGCCTGAGTCAGAACAACTGTACACTTTCAGGGATAGGTCCTTCACTCCAGGTGAAAAAGAAGCAGCAGCCTAAACACCAGCCTCTACCTCCTCTCTGCACACTAAGGGGAGGTAAGCAGGGGGGGCAGAGGGAGGGAGGGGGCGGAGAGGAGTAGTGAAATAAAGAAAGATTTGCCCAAAGCCAAATAGATATCTCTGTTGCTTATTAGCAAAAGCAGATGGGAGAATCATGCCTGTTAAGCTGTGGTGCCTCAGTGAGCTAGTCTGAGCTATAGATGAATGCTGATAAACATCTGGGAGAAAAGATTCTCTCCTAGTTGGAGGAAGGGGAAAAAAGATCTCCATCACTTAAGGGCAGCACCGGAAAGGAAAATGTTTACTTTTTCCATACAAAATGGAAATCATCACATGGAAATAAAGATTTTGATTCCAGCTTCCAATGCAATCACACCTAATTCGACAGAAAAGTTGTATGTATTTTCTTTCTATTTGCTTTCTACATGTGTGGGGAATTTTTCCCCTCATATATAAACGGAGTGAGGATTTCGAAGAGACCAACTCCCTATCCTCATCTCCCCAGGTGATGACAAAGGTGTCCCTATAAAAAGGGAAAGAATCAGGCTCTGAAAATTCCCATGAATCCTAGCCCCTCCCCCAAAAAGAAGCCTCCCCAAGCCATCTGTGCCTTGAGGTTCTCTTTTTTATGAAAGTAGGAGGGTGGGGGAGGATGTAGGAAGAATTGGGGGCGAGGGGGGAGGAAAGGAAATGTGATGGTATTTTGGGATAAGCTCTCTCCAAATTCAACTTGCCAAATATCTCCCCAAAGAGGGGTAGGGTCTAAAGGGAAAGGGGGGGCCAGTCCCCAATGCAGAGGCAGAATTTTAAAAAATAATAATAATTAGAATTTTTAAAAACTCTAATCTGTCTTTACCCAGAGCTGGCAACGGCTCAGATTGGTTCCTGGCCCCCAGCAAAGCCAGCTCTCTAAGTGACTAAGGGAATTTTCCCATTAGGACTATTATCGTCATTAAAAGCAGAGACAGAATCATCTTTGCCTTCTATCTTCCCTGTGGGCTGCGGTCTCTTTCTGGGGATGGGATTTGGATTTATAGCCTAAAAATCGCTTCTATTCCAGCCAGGAGAAATGTAGGTCAGAAGCTACCTTCCCAATATAAACGGGGTGGGGTGTAGGGGGCCAGAAGAGGCATGTTTGAGAATTAGAATAAAATGGGGGAAAGAAAGAATAGCATTTGGAAACTGTTTGGCATACAGTTCATTGAGAAGCCCCTCTGAGCCGTGGGGGTGTGGAGATCCAAGCAGACTCACAGGTGGTGAGAAGGTGAGGTCAGGGCAAGCGCAAACCAGGAGTCTGTACGCCCTGACCCTCAGCCCCTTGTCCCTTGTTTCTCCCTTATCACCCCCTGCCCAAATCTCTAGGGAAAGTCCACAAGGGGAATGAGCCCAATGGCGGGGCCAACACAGAGAGATAAGGAGAGACGCTGCTGCCACCCACTGCTCGCAACATCATCCATCCATCCATCTCTTCATCCATCCATCCCTGCCCTGGGCTCCTCCTGTTGCCTCCTGGACCCACGGCTTTCTCTGAGGAAGCCTCTGACCTGCTTGGCCAGAACCCTCAAGATGGGAGGGGGGTGTCGAACATGGGTGGAGGGGGGGGCGACGACGGGAGAAGCCGAAAAAGGGAAGCGAGAAGGGTCTCGCCGACCTCCCCTTTCCTCATATTGTACCTCCTCCCATCCCCGTTTCGCACTAATGGCACTGAAGGAGATCCGGGCAGAGCCCGGGAGTGGAGGCCAGTTGGGCTGTGCAGAGGCTGACCCGAGTGCACTCCGGCCACACGGTGACTCCCGGGCTACCCTGCCATACTCCCCCTCCACCGCACCAACTGAAGGAGGTTCGCAGCTGCTGGGGGGGAAAGGACCGACTTGGCTTTCTCCCCAAAATTAGGGGGGCCAACTGCCCTCGGATAAGAATGCACATTCGCCCGGGGAATGGAAGAGGGAACGCTGCGGGACCTAACTGAGATCTCTCAAGGCTGGAGCTGGACTGGGGTGCGAGTAGGGGAAGCCATGAGGGGGCTCCGGCTTCTCCACGGGATGGAACTTTGTGCGCCACGCGGGGCGCGAAGCAGACACTCCCCGCAAACACATACACACCCTCGCGCGCCTGTATACACATACCCACACGCACACACAGCCAGCCCCACCACCCCCTTCCTGCCCACAAACGCCCAGCCACGGGTCACTCTTACCTGGACACCAGAGCGCGGCGAGCGCCAGCAGGAGCCGGAATAGGTTAGGGAGCGCCGACAGGGCCGGAGGCTGCATGGTCCTAGGCGCGCGGGGCTGCCCGGGGGCGGCCGGGGCGGCAGGTCAGTGCCCGGCGGGACCCCCGGCAGACGCGGTGACGACTGGGGCACGGGCTGCCTCGGAGTGAAGAATGTTCATCTCATCGAGCATCACTGGGGGATGGCAGGTGGGGGCAGCAGCACGAGCTGGGCGCCCCAGCCGCGCGCCCCTCGCCGGTGCCCGCGGCCGCTCTCCCAAACACTGTGACCGTCCCCGGGCAGTTAGAGAGCCCCAGCGGGCATGGCTGCGCACTCCCTCGGCAGCGGCGGCGGCGGCGGCGGCGGCGGCGGCTCCTCCCCAGACGCAGCAGCAGCAGCAAAGAGGGGGGCTGGGGGACGAGGGGGGTTAGGGGCGCGAGGGGGTCGAGGGTGGCGGCGGCGGCGGTGGCAGCCTCGGCTCGGGCTCCGACTAGGAGCTCTACACTCAGCGCTCCGCGCCCCCGGCTCCTCCCCAGCACTTCGGAGTTGGTGCGCGGTGTCCAGAGCCCGAGCGGAGCCCGCCTGCCGGCGTCCCTGCGCCCGTCCCACGCCGTCCCATCCCGGTCCGATTGCGCCGAGCTCCGCACAGCCACAACCACAGCCACTGCCACCGCCACCGCCGCCGCCACCGCCGCCGCCGCCGCCGCCGCCGCTCTGGCGGCCCGAACAGCCAGCCAGTCAGCCACCCTGAGCGGCCGGGGGAGGGGGGGGGGGGGAGGAAGGGAGGGGGAGGGACCGCGGCCAAGAGAGGAGGGGCCGGACCGAGCCCAGCCCAGTCTAGCCTGCCTGGGGGGAAGGGGGCGGAGCTCCGGGAGGCAGCCCGAGGAGCCTCCCCCGGAGGCCCTCACTCACTTACTAGGTTGATCCTGGGTCCTGAGCTGGTCCTCTGAGTCCCTGAGGGGTAAGCAAGGGCTGTGAAAAGCCAGCCCCCCTGCGCCTAGAGTGGTGCCAAGCTCAGCTACCCCCACCCCATCCCCACAGTCCCTGCTCCAAATCTGGAAATCCGGGGTGCAGTGGCCCAAGTCTCTCCGTTTATGGCTGAAGATCCCTGCACAAAAGTCGACCTCCGCGCCCCCCCCAACAGCGCTCTCAAGGTGGGGGGGGGGGCAGTGGACGTGGGGGAAATGAGGAGGGTACCACTAAAACCTGCCCAAGGGCAGAGAGCTCTTAGAGATACCCAGATGCCTGTTCAACTTGGGCCCAGGGAGCTGCCCTTGACCAGGGTGGGGAATAGAGCAGGGCTGGCTCTCAGGCGGATGAGATTACCTGCCATCTACATCTATAACCCCCATCCCCTCTCCCGCTTGGAAACCCCATTCTTGCCTGGGAAAGGGACTCAGCCAAGACTGGTGGTTTTTATCGGCCCCGGGGCTTGCTTTCCCTCCCCTTTAAAGAATCAGCTTTAGGTCAGTTTAGTCCATCTAATCCTGATTCCTCCCTTCCCTTCCCACCTTAAAAGCACTGTTGAGCACCGAGCAGCCAATCCAGATGGAGACAAAGGGGAGCGCAGCTGGGAGGGAGAGGTTAAATCCAGAGTGAGGCCATTTGGCCATCCTTCTCTGCAAGGCCTGGAGTGGCCAAAGTATGGTACATAGCCCTGGGTTACAGTCTCTACTTACCACTGACTTTAGGCAGGGCAACACATGGGGAGCGTCCTGGACTCAGGCAGAAAACTTGTGTTTAATCCAGGGCCCAGCCTGAAATTACCTCACAGTGTGACCTTGAGTAAGCCACCTCCTTTCTCTAGGATTCTTTTCCACCTTCTATAAAATGAGAAATCACCTTCTATTATAAACCCCTCTTTTATTCTAACATCTCTTTCAGCCTCTTCCTCCTCCTGCATCTCAGTTTCCCTATTTCTGCAATAAACTGGGCAATGTAGTACAAGGTGCTGGACTTGGAGTGAGAAAGTCTTTTGAGTTTCAGACACAATAGCAGGTCTCTCCACCTCAATTTCTCACTTGTGCTTTTGGGGTTTTTTCAGTCATGTCCAACTCTTCACTGTCCCCATTTAGGATTTTCTTGGCCTTTGGAGAGCTTCACCATTTCCTTCTCTGGTTCATTTTCCAGATGAGGAAACTGAGGCAAACAGGGTTAACTGTCTTGCCTGGGGTCGCACATCAAGGAAAAGTCAGAAGCTGGATTTGAACTCAAGAAGATGAGTCTCTAAGCTCCATTCCAGCTCTAACTGGGGCTGATATTGGACAAAGGCTGTCTCTTCCTTTTCATCTCTGACCTCCCAAATCACTTAACTGTGCCTCGGTTTCCTCATCCCAAAAAAACAGGAGTGATCATCTTTGACACACAGACACACACTCGTCCTCTCCAAGCTGTTGTGACAGGCCAGAAAGCCCTCCTTTGAAACCGGGAAACTCAGGAACAAAAAGCCCCATTGTTCCTGATCTCCCTCCCTTTAGCTGCTAAGTTCTAGCCTCAAGAACATTGTCTCACCTCCTCCCAGCTGGGGGCTGAGGCTGCGAGGAAACCAGAAGGGGGACCCACGCACCTGGTTCATTAGTCCAGACAGAAGCTCATTAGCTGAAACAGACACATAAAAAGGGGCAGTTCCCAAATCCTTTTTCTCCCCATATACATAATAATAATAAAAACCAAGGAGAGAGCGCCTGAGCCACAGGTAGCTTGGTGCGCAGGCCCTTAATTATGAGAAATGTGGGGATTGTCCAGGCTGCAGCTTGCTGCTAATGAGGTTCTCCTCTCAGCCCAGCCCAGCCTGATGCAAAACACCTATTTTTGTCTCTGATGAAAATTGGCCCGTTCTTGCCAACTCTGTCACAACCGCGGTAGCTTTCATGTCTCAAATGGACTTGGAAGGCTGGAGGGGATGGGATGAAAGGGGGAGAGGGGGCTGTGGAGCCAGAGGGGCTGGGGGCTGGGGCTTTGGAGTTTCTCCTAATATTAAAAGGCATGGACTGGCTCTCAGTCAATCTCACAGCAAGACCATAAGGAGCACTCTCTACCCCAGAGCTGGCTGAGATTGGGTCATCTGTGCTCAGAGAGCAATCAGTTATGGGTTTGAAAATTAAGAATTAAGTGGATTGAGAGCCAGGCCTAGAGATGGGAGGTACTGAGTTCAAATGTGGCCTCAGACACTTCCTTAGTAGGGTAACCCTGGGCAACCCACCTGCCTAGTCCTTACCATTCTTGGATCTTAGGAGGTAAGGGAGGAAAGAAAGAAAGAAAGAAAGAAAGAAAGAAAGAAAGAAAGAAAGAAAGAAAGAAAGAAAGAAAGAAAGAAAGAAAGAAAGAAAGAAAGAAAGAAAGAAAGAAAGAAAGAAAGAAAGGAAAGAGAAAGAAAGAAAGAAAGAAAGAAAGAAAGAAAGAAAGAAAGAAAGAAAGAAAGAGAGAAAGAGAGAAAGAAAGAAAGAGAGAGAGAAAGAGAGAAAGAAAAGAAAGAAAGAGAGAAAGAGAGAAAGAAAGAGAGAGAGAAAGAAAGAAAGAAAGAAAGAGAGAAAGAGAGAAAGAGAAAAGGAAGGAAGAAGGAAGGAAGGAAGGAAGGAAGGAAGGAAGGAAGGAAGGAAGGAAGGAAGGAAGGAAGGAAGGAAGGAAGGAAGGAAGGAAGGAAGGAAGGAAGGAAGGAAGGAAGGAAGGAAGGAAGGAAGGAAGGAAGGAAGGAAGGAAGGAAGGAAGGAAGGGAAAGTTAGTTAAAAGGTTGGCTGGAGGGGCAGCTGGGTAGCTCAGTGGATTGAGAGTCAGATCCAGAGATGCAAGGTCCTGGGTTCAAATTTGACATCAGATACTTCCCAGTTATGTGACCCTGGGCAAGTCACTTAAGCCCCATTGCCTATCCCTTACCACTCTTCTGCCTTGGAACCAATACACAGTATTGATTCCAAGATGGAAGGTAAGGGTTAAAAAAAAAAGGCTGGCTGGATTTGATGGCCTCTAAAGGGCCTTCCAGCTCTAAACCTGTAATCCTAGTCTCATCACAAGAGCTAAGAGGTTAGACTATGATCAGGATTTAGTATTGGGCAGGAATTGATAAGATCATAGATTTAGAACTGAGAGGGACTTTAGAGACCACCAAGTCCAACCCCCTTCATTTTTACAGATGAAAAAAAAAGTTAAAACTGATTTTTGTCCAGGGTCACACAACTAAGACATGTCTGAATCAAAATTTGAACTCAGGTCCCCCTGACTCCATGTTCATCATGGTCTCTCGGGTTAATCGGGATTCAGTGTGCAGACAGAGTTAGGTTTCATTCTGCTGCCAAAGCAGGGATCAGCATGAGGTTATGTGTCAAGAAATGGCATCAGGCTCCTGAGAGGAGGCTCATCCTTTACCTGTAGCTGGGCTCACCACAATATCAGTGAGGACAATTCTGAGAGAAGGGGGCTCAGGAAGGGGATTCAAAGGCTGCATTTCCCTTAGTACCAGATATCTGCAAGAGGCTGGGGGCAGAACCTGCACCACATTTGCCTTCGATTTCCCAGTACTCACCACAGGGCCTGACACATAGTAAGTGCTTAACAAAATCATGTTGAATAGATGACTGAATAAAAATAATAATCATAGCTAGCATTTATGTAGGTTCACAAAGCCTTTACATGTTATTTCACTCAATACTCATAATTATCATGTTAAATAGATGCTGTTATCCACTATTTTAAAGCTAAGTAAACTGAGGCTGAGAAAGGTTAAATGATTTGCTCAGAGTTGACAAACTAGTTAAGTCTCCAAGGTCGGATTTGAATTCAGCTCTTTCTGACTAAATCTAGCATCTTATCTGCTGTGCCATCTCAATGAAAGGAAGGAAAAGGAAGGAAGGAAGGAAGGAAGGAAGGAAGGAAGGAAGGAAGGAAGGAAGGAAGGAAGGAAGGAAGGAAGGAAGGAAGGAAGGAAGGAAGGAAGGAAGGAAGGAAGGAAGAAGGAAAGGAAGGAAGGAAGGAAGGAAGGAAGGAAGGAAGGAAGGAAGGAAGGAAGGAAGGAAGGAAGGAAGGAAGGAAGGAAGGAGGAAGGAAGGAAGGAAGGAAGGAAGGAAGGAAGGAAGGAAGGAAGGAAGGAAGGAAGGAAGGAAGGAAGGAAGGAAGGAAGGAAGGAAGGAAGGAAGGAAGGAAGGAAGGAAGGAAGGAAGGAAGGAAGGAAGGAAGGAAGGAAGGAAGGACCTCTTTAGCAAATGCCTAAGGCTCTCAAAGTCCATTTTCTCATGATAGTACCTCAAAAGATCCCTAAGTACACCTGCAGATTACCATCTCTCCATGCCTCAGTAAACACTTTTCATCATTTACTACCAAAAAAACTCATCCCATGGTCATGAGCCTCCCCAGAACTGAGCTAGGCTTGACCCCTGCTGACAAACATCGCATCTTTCTCACTTTGCCAGGATTAGGCAGAGTGATGGACAGGAGAAAGGGCTGCCTTTATAGCCAGCAGACCTGGTTTCCCATGCCACCTCTGCTCCTTACTACTCATGTGACTGCCTTTGGCATGTCAGCTAACATCTGAGCCTCAGCCTGGACTCAATGACGTCCAGGGTCCCTTTTAGCCCACACTGATCCAACTCAGTTTAGCAAACATTTATGAAGGTGCCAGAGCCAAGACTAGGTCCTAGACATTCACAAATGAACTCCCTCAGCCCTCAGGGAGCTTATATTCTGCTGGGGGGAGGTGGGGGGGGGCAGGAGAACCCATGGACACAGGTAAATAAAGGCAAAATACACAAGCAATAGCTGTTCCAAGCTTGGGAAGACTTGCCCCCCAGCGTCATCTTCACATCACTAGGAAACATCGGATGAGGGGATCAGAGTCATAAGTCTAGATAGGACATCCTGGTCTTTCCTAACCTCCATCTCCAGATCACATAGAGCCCCCCTTCCCCCCAAATGTAAAATTCCTTTCAGTTCAATCCCCTGAAAGCAAATGCTTAGTCAAAGTCCTTCACAATCTGGCCCCCACCAGCTTTATCTCCCTCTGATTCGTTCCCTTCTCTTCCTGCTCTCCAACCAAACCAGGCTGACCACTCAGCAGCCCCCCAAACGCCCAGTGTCTCCCCACCTTGGAGCCTTTGCTCTTGTTATTTCCTATTTCTTTTCTCCCCACCCACCGAAATCCCCCCTGATCTGCATTGCTTTGCTCAGAGGCCCTCCTCCAGAAAGGTTTCTCTGGTCCAGCCAGACCCTTTCCTCCCTCTTCTGACTTGAGTCTTCTGTACTCCTTTCACTCACTTACCATATTCTTTTTTTTTTAAACCCTTACCTTTTGGCCCTAAATATTGACTCTGAGCAGAAGAGTGGTAAGGACTAGTCAATTGCAATTAAGTGACTTGCCCAAGGTCACAGAGCTGAAGTGAGATTTGAACCCAGGGCCTCCCATCTCTTTATCCACTGTGCTACCTAGCTACCCCTCACTTACCATATTCTAATATTATCATAGTTATCTATTTCTAAACAGTAAACTCCTTGAAGTCAGGGCCCAGTTTCTATAAACTTTGTATCTTCCTCCCCACCTCGACTTGTACCTAGAACAGTGTTGTGCTTCCGGTAGATTTTTGGTAAATGTTTGTTGAATGGCTGGATCGATCAATCAATAAACATTTATTAAGCGCCTATATTCAGTGCCAAGCCCTTAGGATATAAAAAGAGGCAAAAAGACAGTTCCTGTCCTCAAAGAGCTTCTAATCTAATCTAATCTAATGGTGGAGACAACATGTAAACAAATATATACAAAGCAGGAGCCATTCATAGCACAGTGGATAAAGAGCCAGGCCTGGAGATAGGAGGTTCTGAGTTCAAATTTGACCTGACATTCTTAGCTGTGTAACCCTAGGTAAGCTGCTTAACGCCCATTGCCTAGCCCTTACACTTCTGTTCTAGAGCTATTACAAAGACAGAAAATAAGAGTTTTAAATGTATATACACATATATGTATACAAAGCAAGTTATATAGAAGACAAATGAGAAATAATCAATAGGGGCAAGGCATTTGGAAATAAGAGTGGCTGGGGAAGACTTCTTGTAGAAGATAGGATTATGATGGGCAGCTGGGTAGCTCAGTGGATGAAGAGCCAGCCTGGACATAGGAAGTCCTGGGTTCCAATCTGGCCTCAGACACTTCCCAGATGTGTGACCCTGGGCAAGTCATTTAATCCCCTGCTTAGCCCTTACTGCTCTTCTGCCTTGGAACCAATACACAGAATAGACTCTAAGACAGAAGGCAAGGATTTAAAAAACAAGTTTAACAGTTCATTGGGTGCTGCTTCCCCATAGAACCAAAAGTGCTAGTTTGGGCTGAGATACAGACTGTCCTTGAGAAGCTCCCAGGCTAGTTAGGGAGATAAGATCCCTTCACAAATGGGAGCAGTGTGAAAGGTGGGATGGGCCAGAAATCCCCAGTGCTGAAGGAGGCATCCCAGTGGGTTGCGATTGTCAGAGGAGACTTCCCTGCAAGGTGGACTTGAGCTGGGCTTTGAGGGCTAATAATGGCTAATGTTTACATAGTCCCCTAAAATGTACAAAGCATACACACACACACACATTTATATATATATACATATATATATAAATATATAATTTATACATTTTGTTGTTCAGTTGTTTCAGTCAGGACTGACAATTTGTAACCTCATTTGGGAATTTCCTGGCAAAGACATTGGAGTGATTTGCTATTTCCTTGTCTAGTTTATTTTATAGATGGGGAAACTGAGGCAAACAGAATTAAGTGACTGGCCCAGGATCACACAAGTAGGAAGTATATGATACTTTATGACCCCATTTGGGGTTTTCTGGGTAAAAAAATCCTGGAGTGGTTTGCCATCTCCTTCTCCAGCTCATTTTACAGATGGGGAAGCTGAGGCAAACAGGATTAAGTGACTGGCCCAGGATCACACAGGTAGGAAGTATGTTATTTTATGAGCCCATTTGGGATTTTCTTGGCAAAAATCCTGGAGAGGTTTGCCATTTCCTTCTCCAGCTCATTTTACAGATGAGGAAACTGAGGGAAACAGGGTTATGTGACTTGCCCAGGGTCACACGATTAATAAATATTTGAAGCAAAATTTGGACTCAGATCTTCTTGACTCTGCCTTTCCCAGGCCTCCCAAACCTGGATCTGTGGCTCTTCTTCCCACTTAGAAATCTCTGGCATGGTAGCATAGGAAGGCATTAACCACTTACCATAGATGGAGGTCATTATTTCCACTGGGGGGGGGAAGGGGGGGCGCCTGGCACCGAAGATACTGGGAGGCTCGGTCTGGTTCCCAGCGTTGCTGAGGGTGGTCCTGGAGGCATCCAAGCCCTCATCTTCCCTCCACATATTCCATGCTCTAGCCAAATTGGATGCTTCTCTGCCCCAATCCCTTCCATCTCCAAGAATACACTCGAGGCTCCATTCCCTCTGAGGTTTGTTCATATTGTGCCCTAACCTTAGAATGAATTCCCTGTCTGCCTCTTCCATTCTGCCCACCCTTCAAAGCCCACCTCCTCCAAGAAGTCATCTCTGCTTCCTCAAATGAGTAAGGTTTCCACTTAAACTTCAGAGTAATCGCACCCCACCCCCCATCTGCTCTTAGTATATGAAAGTCTTAAATTGTGGTTGGCAACAGAAAGAGTTCTAGATTTGAGGCAACTAAGGAGCACCATAGCGCACAGAGCACTGGGCCTGGAATCAAGGAAGTCCAGATACAGTCATAGGTACAGAAACTGTATGACCCTGGACAAGTCACTTAACTTGTCAGCCTCAATTTCTTCATTTATAAAATGGGGGTTATAAACTTACCCCCGGGGTTTTTGTGAGGGTCAAATTCAGCAATCATTGTAATGCACTTAGCACAGTGCCTGGCATATAGTAGGTATTATATTAATTGCCTTCCCTTCCCTTCCCCATTTGGAGTCAGAATACCTAGGTTCCAATCCTGGCTCTACCACTTTCTACCAAGATGACTTGAGTAAGTCATTTCTCTTTTCTCAGCCTCCGTTTCCTCATCTGTAAAATGAGGTGATTAGCCTAAATTAGGTCATTTAGGTAAGTCACTTCTAGTTGAAAATCTCATTTTATTCAACATAAAGTCATTGGGGCATAGCAGATACAAAATATTGGGCTTTGAATCAGGAATCTTGCCCCTAATGACCTTGTCCAGTCATTTAACTCCTCACAGAATCAGAAATAAATGACCTGTGAGGTCCCTTCCAGTTTCTTTCTTTTGATTTGATTTGTTTTTAAGCCCTCACTTTCCATCTTAGAATCAATACTGCATATTGGTTCTAAGGCAGAAGACTGGGAAGGGCTAAGCAATGGGGGTTAAGGGACTGGTCCAGAGTCACACAGCTAGGAAATGTCTAAGATCAGATTTGAACCCACAATCTCCCATCTCTAAGCCTAGCTCTCAACCCTCTGGGTCACCCAGCTGCCCCCCCACCCTCCAGTTTTAAATCTGAATGTCTTTCTAATTTCTAGAACTTTAGGTCTGAGTTTGTATCTTATTCAGTACATAGCATAGTATAGGATATATAGTAGGTGTCTAATAAATACTTATTGATTTATTCATCAATTTGCTCAACAAACATTTATTCAGAGTCCACTAGACTATCCCCCTTATAGATACTTTATCCCTTTTCTAGAAGATTTATGCCCCCTTTGAAATTACTCATTCCCCTTCTAGAACATCTATCCCCCTTCTAGATCACTTACTCCCCCTATAGATCACCCATTCCTTTTCTAGACTATTCATTCCTTTTCTAGACACTCACTACACTTCTAGACTGCTTATATCCCTTCTAGACTACTCATTCCCTTTTCTAAACATTTTCTCCATCTAGACTATTTATCTACCTTCTGGTTGTGTTATGCTTCCTTTAGACTATCAATCTTTCTAGATCATCTATCCTGCTTCTGGATTATCTACCCCTCTTCTGGACTACCCACCCTTCCCCAGGTCACGTATCTCCCATCTAGACCACTTACCACCTTTCTAGACTGTTTATATCCCATCTAAACTATTCATCTCCCTTTCTAAACTGTTCATCCTTCTTCTAGACTATTCTTCTAAACTTTTTATCCACTTTCTAGTTGCTCTGTGCATCTTTTAGACTATTAATCTCTCTTCTAGATCATCTACCCCCTTCTAGACTACCTCCCCCTCTTCTAGATTATCCACCTCTTCCCAGATCACCTCTACCCTTTCTAGATGACTCATTCTCCTTCTAGACTATTTACTCCTTCCCTTTTAGACTGTTCATTCCCCTTCTAGACCATTTATCTTGACTCTCTCTCCTCTATATTCATTATTCTCCTAGCCTGCTTATACCCTTCTAGACTGATTATCCATCTTCTAAATCAGCGGTTCTCAACCTCTCAATTTGTAGCAATGAGAATACACGATGCATATCAGGTATTTACATTCTGAATCATAACTGTAGCAAAATTACAGTTTTGAAGTAGCCACCAGAATCATTTTTTGGTTTGGGGTCACTGCAACATGAGGAACTGTATTGTGGGGTCACGGCATTAGAAAGGTTGAGAACCACTGTTCTAAATGATTTCTTCCCCTCTTGGACTACTCATCCCTCTTCTAGACTATTTGTCCCTCTTCTAGTCTATTCTAGACTATCTTCCTCCTAGTCACTCTCTCAAACTGATATTTCCCCAGTGTTCTGTACACAGAAAGTGCCTAATAAATGTGTACTCTATCATATTGCCACCTTCTACCCCAGATGTCCTGGAGAAGAATTGTTGCCCAGATGGGTACCCAATTCCCTGCCCATCTACACCCCAACAAGGAGCCCTCTTCCTCCTCCTCTCCTCCTCCACCCTGTAGCCTTCTGGTCCCAATTCAGGGGCTTTAGCTAGATGGAGCCCAGCCAGGACAACAAGCCCCCTTGGAGCTAGGGGAAGAAGATCTCAACAAGAATATCTTTTTCTGGCTAATTGGACTTGGTGAAGTTACAACCTTATTTCTAACTTGCCCTCCCTGCCTCTTCCTGGCTCTCATTCTGGGACCTTCAGAAGTATTCTTCTCTGTCATTCAAACCAATCCAATGGGTAGTTATTAAGTGGCTAGGGATCAGGAGAGGCTCTGGAGATCCAAAGACAAACCAGTCTTCCCCTCAGGAAATTGGCATCCTATTTGAAGGCTACAGAGAAGAAAAGAAAATCCATAAACAAAGACATCCACAGGAAGTTGAAAGCAGGGCACTAAGGGGGGAGATGGGGAGAGGGGATCAGGAAGGGGCTCACGGAGGAAGTGGTACCTAAGCTGAGCTGGGAAGAAAACTAGGGCTCCTAGAAAGCAAGGATGAGGAAGGAGCCCACTCCAGACATGAGGAACCATCGGTATAAAGGCACATGGGGAGGAGATGAAGTCTCAAACGTGGAAGAACAGCTGGCGGGTGAATTTGACATGAGCAAAGAGTGAACCAAGAATTGAGTGCAATGAAGTTGAGTGTCCCTGGAGCAGGAATCAGGTGGCTTGGGTTCCTGCCATGCTTCTGCCAAAAACCCAAGGAAGCAATTGGTCTTCTCAGGAAATGTGTTTGCTCATCCATAAAATGGGTAGATTAGCCTTAATGGTCTCCATGAGCCCCTCTAGCTCTGAACCTGCATGACCTTCTATCCCAACTCATTGGCATTCCTAGCCCCCTTCTCAGAGAAGAGCTGCCCCAACCCCAGGGGAGAAACGCAGAAGATAGCCCCATGGGCTTGGTGTGCTGACATCTGGCTTTGAATTCAACCTGTGATGCCCACTTGCTGACTAATCATGTACAAATCACTTCCTCTGCTTGGTCCTCAGTCCTCATCTGAACAATGGGGATAAGAATGTTTAAGCCCCTATCTCATGAGTTACCTTTTGGGAAAACACTTACTTGGTAAAGCTTAAAGCACTATGTAAATGACTATGATCATCATTATTAATAATCCAAGAGCCCAAGTTCAGTACTAGGGGGTCTTCTCCAAAAATTCTCCACTGCATCACCATTGCCTCCTCCAAAGCCAGAGCATCAGAAATGTCCTCTCTGCCCTGACTGGCCACAGAGCAAATCTTTCCCTCTCTCTGAGCCTCAGTTTCCCCCTCTGTAAAATGAGGCAGTCAACCTAGATGCTCTCCAAAGGTCCTTCTAGCTGTAACATTCCAGGATCCTAGGATAGTAGGAAGGTTGGCTCAAGGGCAGATGGCCAAGATGACCTCTGGGGGTCCCTGCAGCTCTATGGGAGTCTGAGGAGGTGAACCTCGGGCGCCTCAGAGCCCTTAGCTGGCAGCAGCATGGAGCCTCTGTCCTTGGGCTGAGCTGGACCCCCTCCATCCCCTCTCAAGGTCTCAGAGCCTGCCAGGCGGCTGCTTTCCAAGCAAAGAGCAAGCCTCCCCTCTAGCGGCCTTGGCTGTTACTGCTCCAGGAAAGGGAGGCCTCAAGGCAGGAAGGATACAGGAGGGTTCTCACCCCAGCTCTGGCCCCATCACTGCTGAAGGGACAAGAAACAAGAGCTGGGAGACTCAGCTTTTCCCTCCCTACGAATCCTAGCACAGGCAAATGAGTTCTGGGGAGGCTCTTCCCAAGATTCCCAGAAGGTTCAGCAATGGAAGAGACCAATCGAGGAGGGAACCAGAAGAATAGAATGACTGGCCCAAGGCCACCTAGCCAGCTAGTGGTAGAGACCGGAAGAGAGCCCATATTATGCACATCTCCTGACCCCATCCCCCTCCACACACCCCGGAAGGCCACCCCTGAGGGAGGGCTCAGTGGGTATCTCCTGAGGATGCCCATTCCCCTTTGGACAGATCTAATCCCTCCTCAAGTAACCTATTCACCAGCTATCACCATTTATTAGTTTATCTATGTAGGAAACATTTATGAAGCACCTACTGTGTACACTCCATACTCTGCTTATTTCCGAGAGAAACAGGAAGTTTATACAACTGTGGAGTTCTCAGTCTAGTTACAGAAGACAAACATTAACTCTAATGCCTTCTACTCTGAGGTAAGTGCATTAGCTCAGTGCAGTGAGTAGCACACAGTAGGTGTTTACCAAATGTTTATTGACTGACTAGAGAGGTACAGAGCAAAGTGTTCTGTGAATAAAAAGGGAAGGTTTTTTAAATTCTGTTTTATTTTCAATTCATAATTCTCTTTCTTTTTCTACCCCATCCCCTACCCATTGAGAAGATAAGAAAAACAGTGTCTAGTAAAACATAGATATAATATATAAATAAAATAATATAGACATATTTTTAAAATATAGATAACATAAATAAAATAATAGGGCAGCTAGGTTGTTCAGTGGTTAGAGAACCATGTCTGGTGTCTAGAGTATTTAGGTTCAAATCTGACCTCAGATACTTCCTAGCTAGTATGACCTTGGACAAGTCATTTATCTCCAACTGTCTATATTTACATTATCTATGCCTTATTTTATTTTTATGTCTTTTGTTAAACATTTCTCAATTACATTTTCATCTGTTTAGGACTGTACTTGAAGATTCATGGACCTTGAATACCTCTATGATAAGAGAAACAAGCACACAGAGTAGTGTCATAGTATTTTTTCCCCTATACTTCCCTACCTTCAATATTAGCCAACTTGCGGGAGGGGGGGAGGGGGGGAAGAAAAGAAAAGCAAGAAAAATAAAGAAAGTTTTAAAAAATGCTTCATTTTGCACTCAGACTCCATCAGTTCTCTCTCTGGAGGTGGATAGTATTTTGCAGCATGGATCCTTTGGAATTGTCTTGGATCATTATTTTGATCAGAGGAGCCAAAGCTTTCACAGTTGGTCTCTAAAAGGTTCACCATCACTGGCATAGGTTCTTGATTTAATATGCTCTCCTTCATGCACTCAGCATTCTAGCCAATCTGGATTGCTAACTCTTCCCAAATTCTACTGTCCATCTCTTTAACAGAAAAGCTATTCCCTTTTTCTGGAAAGGTGTCCTTCCTCATCTCTGCCTCTCAGAAGCATTGCTTTCCTTCAGGAAATCTGCCATCTCCTCTTTGTGAAATCTTTCTTGATTCACACACACATTCACAAAGCTGAACTCTCTCCTTCCTCAGATTCCCTGGTACTATACTTATCTTTGTATATGATAGCCTCTGTCTTTGCCTTGCCCCTCATGGAAAATAAGCTCCTTGAGGACAATAAGGTTGGATTTTTGTCTTTGCATTCCCCCCTCCAACACTGAACACAATGCATGGCACAAAAGAATAAGAACCAGCCCCATGTGACTTCAGTGGTATTATAGAGACATCTCAGATGAAGAAATTCCCTCTACTGATGCAACACAGCTTATTTGCAATTTCTAATGTTAGAGAAACAAGGATTATCTGAATTATTTGAGGCTCTGAGATTAGGTATCTTGGCCAAACCTGCATAACCAGAGGAAAGATTTGAATCCAGATCTTCCTGATCTCCATACTGGCTCTTTATCCATTGCACCATGACCTCTGCCTGGCACATCAGGGACTAGGAACTGTCTGATGAGGAAATTCCTTTTACCAATACAGGTCAGGACCTTTTCTGCTACTTATAGTCCTAAAGATTTGCTTTGGGTAAGAGAGTTAAAGAGACTTAGGATGGTTTAGCAGTGATGGTGAACCTTTAAAAGGGATGGGTGATGCCCTCAGGCATGCATTGAGAGAGGGAGGGGAGTAGCTCAGCCCCTCATTCCTCTGGCTTTCTAGTAACAAACTCTGGTGAACTCTGTGCTGGGATGATAGTGAATGTACCCACAAAGAGGGCTCTGGGTGCTCCTTCTGGCATGTGTGCCATAGGTTCACCACCATGGGTTTAGAGTCTTAAAAACATTATGTGCCTACGTTGGACTTTTATTGAGTCAATCCAGTGATGTCTGACTTTTTGTAACCCCATTTAGAGTTTTCTTGGAAAAGATACTAAAAGTTTGCCTTCTTTCTCCAGTTCATTTTGCAAATGAGGAAACTCAGGCAAACAGAGATAAGTGACTTACCCAGGGACACACAACTAGGAAGCATCTGAGGCCAAATTTGAAGTCACAGAGTCTTCCTAACTCCAAGTCTGGAACACTATTGGTTGAATTGTTTCAAACATGTCTGACTCTTTGTGAACCTTCTTGGTATTTTCTTGGCAGAAATACTGGAAAGGTTTGCCATTACTTTCTCCAGATCATTTTACAGATGAGGAAACTGAGGCAGATAGGGTTAAGTGACTTGCCCAGGTTCACACAGCTAGTAAGGGTCTGAGGCTGGATTTGAAGTCATGAAGTTGAGTCTTCCTGACCCCATCCACTGGCATTATCCAGATCATTTTACAGATAAGGAAACTGAGGCAGACAGGGTTAAGTGACTTGCCCAGGTTCACACAGCTAGTAAGGGTCTGAGGCTGGATTTGAAGTCATGAAGTTGAGTCTTCCTGACCCCATCCATTGGCATTATATCCACTGCTCCCCCTAGCTGCCCTTTAGCACAGAGTGGGCATCTAATAAATGCATGTTAAATTTCATTAAAAGCATTAACAGCTCGGCTTCTTCCTTTCTTCTCTATTGTTTTCCCTCTCCTGATCTCCCCACACACATTTTCAGCACTTGTGAATTTCTCTCATGAAGCATATTTATTTTTTGGTCTCGGGCTGAAGGAGCTTCCTGCGGGCAAATGAGATAGCATTGGGTGCCTCACCAGGATTGATGCTAATTAGTTATTCGATGTTTGCAAAGCCCTATAGCTCCTTGGAGCTACATAAATAATTATGTCCCCACCACATATAGCATAATAGCAGTGAATTATGCAAATAGGAGTAGATAAATAAGGCCCAGCCATTCATTCATCCACCTTGCTTTGCAGAAGCCATCCCCCTTGTTAGTTAGAATTTGCTGGCTTGTCAAATGACCAATTTGAGCCAATAATGAGCCAAGATTCTCCTCTTATCTGGATCTAGAGTGGGGAGCAAAGAGACAAGCCATCTTTGATTCTGGCGTCCCTCTTCCAGATCTTGCTAAAGTTTCGATGAAAAGAAAAATCATCAGCTTCATGAGCCAGATTTCTGTTATTTTAGCAATTCCCCCCCTGAATGGTAGATTTAAGGAAGACTTTGTACTCCGGTCTTGGCTTTGAGGGAGCGATTCCCCTGAGACGGATTCTCCTTCCTCTGATGAAGACGGTAGCCCCTCCATGCCTCCTGCCTCCTGTCCTTCTTGTTCAGGTCCTTTAGTAAATTGTCCAAAGGGCACAGGAGCATAAGCTCATAGATAGTTGCAAGGGACCTGAGGAAACTATGACTCTATAAGATGATTCCAACATCACACAAGTAGTTAGGCCGAGAGATGCGATTCAGATTTGAATTCCAAGATCAATTCTCTTCATATTGGGAAATAGGTGGCTTAGTGGCTAGAGTGTTGGACTTGGAATCAGAGAAACCTGTGTAGAATTCAAATTCTGCCTCAGATGCCCACTAGTTGTATTATCCTAAGGCTGTTAACATTTCTCAACCTCAGTTTCCTCATCTGTAAAATGGGGATGATAATAATAGCATCTCCCTCACCAAGTTGTTATGAGGAATAAATTCTGTTGAAAGTTATGTTGACTCAGTTACCCATTGTTCCTAGCCCTGCTTGCCAATCAGTATTGGGGGAGGTGGCACCCAGTCTACAAGTCTTTGCATTACCTGCTCATTCTATTTAAACCCTTACTTTTCATATTAGAATCAATACTGTGGATTGGTTCCAAGGCAGAAGAGTGGTAAGAGCTAGGCAATAGGGCTTAAGTGACTTGCCCAGGGTCACACAGCTGGGAAGTGTCAGGGGCCAGATGGGAACCTGGGACTTCTTTCTCAGGCCTGGCTCTTAATCTACTGAGCCACCTAGCTACCTCCCAAACATGATTTTAATGACAACTCTGGGAGGTAAGGACTATTGTTATCCCCATTTTAAAGGTAAAGAAATGGAGGGTGAATGAGGGTCAGACAACTAGTATCTGAGATGGGATTTAAACTCAGATTATCCTGACCCTATGTTTAGAGTTCTTATTCACTATGCCACCTATTTATTGGATGTTTAACTAATTAATGCTTTTTGCCAAATTCTCAGTGTTTAAGACATACAAAGGAGGCAGCTATGGTGTAGTGAAAAGAGCACCAGTATCTCTGTCAAAAGATCTGAATTCAAATTCTGACTGTGAGTTACTTGCTGTGTAACTTTGGACAAATTAACTTCTTTGGGGCACAGTTTCCTCCTCTATAAGATAAAGTGTTAGATTAGAAAAGCTATGAGGTTCTCCCTAGTTCTAAATCTGTGATTCTATGAAGTCTAAAAAGAAAGCCTGGCTCCATAATATGAAAGACATGACTTGTGAAATCCAAGCTTCCTTCTGGGAAGGCAAGCATGCTTTCATCTGCTAAAGCTCCGTGTCAATCAAGAGATCTCTGGTGTGTGATTCTTAAATAAATCCCTTTGCTCTCTAGGCTCTGGTTTCCTCAAGAGTAAAGTGGGAATAAGAATATTTGAAATACCTACCTCACATGTCACCCATCATGGGAGAGAGTCTTACATTCTGTGCCAGCACCTAGGCAAAGGTGGGAAGAAGAATGGGATGCAGGGTAGGAGGGGATGGGGAAGAGTCACACACAACTCAAACTGAGAAGGCAGATTGTGAGATGAGAGAAAAAGGAGCAGGGAGAAAAGCCAACCTGGAATGGTAGCCGTGTCATGTGCTATGTTTCCCTATCCAAAGGGCTGACAATGAATATGGAGCCCTGTTGTCAAGGAAGCAATTTGGGGCTGGGAAGTCATTCTTCAGTGAAGAAGCCAGAATGTAGAAATGACTAATAATAATAGCTAACATTTATAGAGTGATTATGATGTGCCAGGAACTGTCCGTTCCAGATATTATCTCATTCGATTCCCCCAACAGCCCCGGGATGAAGGTGTTGTTATTATCCTTGTTTTATAGATGAGGAAACCAAGGCAAACAGAGGTTAAGTAACATAGGTAGTAACAGAAGTGTCTAAGACTGAATTTGAACTTCAGTCTTCCTGAATCCAAGCCTTACATTCTAGCTGACTAAAGGGACAGTTTCAGAGAAACTGAGAAGATTCCTATGAACTGATGTAGAAGGAAATGAACAGAACTCAGAGAACAATGTGTTCAATAACATTATAAAGACTTGTAACATTGTTCCAAGTTGGAAGGACTTGGGAACTCTGATCAAGGTAATGATCAGCTACAACTCTAGAGGCCAGAAGATGAAACATACTTGCACTTCCTGTGTTCAATAACATTATAAAGACTTGTAACATTGTTCCAACTTAAAAGGACTTGGGAACTCTGATCAAGGTAATGATCAGCTACAACTCTAGAGGCCAGAAGATGAAACATACTTGCACTTCCTGTGTTCAATAACATTATAAAGACTTGTAACATTGTTCCAACTTAAAAGGACTTGGGAACTCTGATCAAGGTAATGATCAGCTACAACTCTAGAGGCCAGAAGATGAAACATACTTGCACTTCCTGTGTTCAATAACATTATAAAGACTTGTAACATTGTTCCAACTTAAAAGGACTTGGGAACTCTGATCAAGGTAATGATCAGCTACAACTCTAGAGGCCAGAAGATGAAACATACTTGCACTTCCTGTGTTCAATAACATTATAAAGACTTGTAACATTGTTCCAACTTAAAAGGACTTGGGAACTCTGATCAAGGCAATGATCAGCTACAACTCTAGAGGCCAGAAGATGAAACATACTTGTACCACCTCCCTCAGAGGTATTGGATTCAGGGGGCAAACTGAGGCACACATTTTTGGATATGGCCAATAGAGGAATCTTTTTTGCTTTCCTGTGCATAGTGGCTGTAAGAGGTTTATTTGTCTTTTTTTTTCCAATAGAAGGAGAGATGGGAAAGAGAGAAAGTAAATTTTTGTCCTCTGGAAAAAAAGTTAATTTATTTTTTTAAATAATTTTTGAAAAAGAAGCCAGAATGCAAAGAGCCAGTACAAAGAGTCTGACCATTCTCCAACTCAATTGATTTCCCATCACTTCAACTTTTTTATGTTCATAGTTTGCCATCTCAGCCCAGCAGGAGGGTTGGCATGGTCAGGGGCAGATTCTGACAAGCCTCCTCATGACTTAGAGGTTTCGACTGGCCTGAAAACTGTTATATTGCAAGGCTGCTATGAGGAAAATGTAGACCTTGAAGTCCTTTAGAAATATTCACTATTTTTATACATGTGTTGTAGGTATATTATATTCTTTTTAATTATAATCTTATATATTATATATAATATTCTTTCATTATATATGTATATATATGTGTATACATATATATATGGTGTCCCAAAAATCTTAGCACAGTTTTTAGCTTTTAGCAAGCTTAAAACTTTGTTTTATTTTGTATCTATTTGTCTGACTGTAGAGACAACAAGGTGCAGTGGGTAGAGGAACAAGCCTTGGAACCAAAAGACCTATTATCAAGCCCTGTCTGAAACACTGCTTGTGTGAGCCTGATGTAAATTTTAAAAATTAATATTCAATACTCCAAGTATTAGATTTAATAATATTTATTAATATTTAACAAAAGGAAAGTAAAAGGCTAGAGAAACAGAGAGAGCTCACCAGCCTTGCATGTGAAAAAGAGAGAGGGAGGAGCCACAAAAACTTATATACAAATGTAAAAGACGCAGGTAAACAGAAAGGGAAAAAGAATTTGGGGATGAGGGAAGAATTCTGGGAGATGAAGTCCAAAGGATACAAAATTTCCACTTATACACTGAGAAGAGATTTAACTTCCCAATATCCCAAGCAGCTAAGATTAAATATTTAATATGTGGAGAGCAAATTTAATAGATATGTTAAATATTGAATACATAGATAATATGGAGACAGAGTTAGTATATCTCAATTTGTGATTTCATCAGTATGTATTTGCCCTTTATAATTTAACACAGTCCTTGAGAATTTCTAGGGCTGAAAAACTTATCACCTTGTAGCCAATTGAGCAATGAGTGTCTCAGGGCTTAGCCAGGCTGGTCTTCAGAAGATCACATGTCTCAGTTTCCTTCAGAGTCATATCCTAAAGGAGGAGAAAACCACCCCCTAATTTTTCATGAAATTATTTACTATTTACTTCTCTGGCCTTAGAGGCCACGTGACATAGTGAATAGAAAGTCAGCCTAAGGAGGCAGCTGGGTGGCTCAGTGGATTGAGAGTCAGGCCTAGAGATAGGAGGTCCTAGGTTCAAATCTGTCCTCAGATACTTCCTAACTGTGTGACCCTGGGCAAGTCACTTAGCTCCAACTACCTACCCGGCTCTTGTTGCTCTTCTGTCTTAGAATTTATACTAAGTGTGGCAGCTGGATGACTCGGTGAATGGAGAGCTAGGCCTAGAAATGGGAGGTCCTAGGTTCAAATTTGGCCTCAGATACTTCCTAGCTATGTGACCCTGGGCAAGTCACTTAACCCCCACTGCCTAGCCCTTACCACTCTTCTGCCTTGGAACCAATACACAATATTGACGCCAAGACAGAAGGTGAGGGTTTTATAAAAAAGAAAAGGAAGGAAGGAAGGAAGGAAGGAAGGAAGGAAGGAAGGAAGGAAGGAAGGAAGGAAGGAAGGAAGGAAGGAAGGAAGGAAGGAAGGAAGGAAGGAAGGAAGGAAGGAAGAGAGAAAAGAAGGAGGAGAGAAAGGATGGAGGGAGGGAGGGAAGGAGGAAGAAAGAAAGAAAGAAAGAAAGAAAGAAAGAAAGAAAGAAAGAAAGAAAGAAAGAAAGAAAGAAAGAAAGAAAGAAAGAAAGAAAGAAAGAAAGAAAGAAAGAAAGAAAGAAAGAAAGAAAGAAAGAAAGAAAGAAAGAAAGAGAGAGAGAGAGAGAGAGAGAGAGAGAGAGAGAGAGAGAGAGAGAAAGAAAGAAAGAAAGAAAGAAAGAAAGAAAGAAAGAAAGAAAGAAAGAAAGAAAGAAAGAAAGAAAGAAAGAAAGAAAGAAAGAAAGAAAGAAAGAAGGAAAGAAGGAAAGAAGGAAAGAAGGAAAGAAGGAAAGAAGGAAAGAAGGAAAGAAGGAAAGAAAGCCTAGGAACCAGAAAGACTTAGGTTCAAGTCTTACCCCTGCAACAGATTTAATCTAAGATGAAAAATCATCCAGGAAGACTAGCATTACTAGTGGGAAATTCCCGGTTCAGGTGTTCCCTGGGCCAATGAAATCTCAAGTCTAGTTTCTATCCCATTCTTTCCCTCCCTAATATCACTCAACCCTGGAGAATAGAAGCTCATTAAGGGCAAGGAGGGCTTCCATTTTTGTCTTGGCCTTCAAAGTCCTCTCCAGAACTACCCAATGAGGGTTTGTCAGATTTAGCTCTCATGATATAAGACATCAGCCCCTAATCCTGCCTCCATTAATCTTCATGGCATGAAGTCAGGGTCCTCTGCTCCTCTGATTGTCTTCTGCTGGACCTGCTAGAGACTGTCACTTTCCTTCCTAAAACATGGTCACCAGAACCAACCACAGACATTCAAAGCATTTCATTTCTCGGAGCCTCAGTTTGCTCATCTGCAAAATGGAGATAATCATAGCGCCCGCTTCCCAAGGTTGTCGTGAGGGTCTTAAAGTGCCATACAAATTGTTCTTAATCACAGTGGGCACATGGGCAGACAGGTGGCTTTAGCAGATCTTCGTCCCTTTGTCAATTGTCAGGTCAGTTTAAACAAGACTGGAACCACAAGTTAGCTCGGTGTTTACGTGGGTTTCCACAGAGCCCACCTTTGGGTGGAATGGGGAAGTGTGGAGAAAAACAAGGTGGATTTGGGGCTCCAGCTACGCCCCCATCACAGCCCTAGAAGGCCAGGCTTCCCATTTCCACACCAAAGCTAGATGCAGGGGTGGGGTAGAAGCAGCAGCTAAAAAGGAATGCCATAAAATATGAGTGACTAAATATAACTGCTTCGAGTTGTACCCACAGTTCCTCACTGAGGGGAAGTCTTGGTTACATAATATAGCAGCCTGCAAGAGGGAATGGAGAAGGAAAAGCCTCCTTATTTGCACCCCTCTCTTCTTCCCCTCCTTCACGGGGCACACTGAGAATTCGACAAAGGAGACAACAGTCCTGTGTGTGTTTCACACAATGGGGGCAAGAGGGGGACTGAGGGGGCGGCCCTTGGCTAGAGAATGGTTTTTTCCTGGCAGCCAGCAAATAGTCCTTTGGCAAGAGCCAAAGGGTTCTCTGCCTGGCCTCAGGTCCTTCCCAGGAAGAGAGAGGGCAGGGGGCTCTTGAGAAGAGCTTTGGGTCAAGGGGGAGAACTCCCAGCCAGAGCTACGGGTGGGAGAGGGGGGCCCGGGTGCCAGTGGGCACTTGGACTTGGTTTCTTTGCAAGACTGGAATCTTCACTATCACTGGCCTCCTAGGCCCAGAAGGAATTCTCCCAGGAATAGTCCAAAGTGAGGGCAGCCCTCAGGGCCAATCTACTCTGGGCTCCCATGGGAACAGAAAAAGTTAGAGAGAACCCTGTCCAAGTCCCACTCTAAACAGGGACAAGCATTTGAGTCTGAAGAGGATCAGAGATCCAGAGCTGGAAGGGACCATCGAGCCCACACCTCTCATTTTATAGATGTGGAAACTGAGGCCTGAAGAGGTTTAGTGTCTCACCCAGGATCACATAGATTGTTTCTCTCTTTGTGCTTCTATCCTCAGTGACCGGCACATACTAACTCAAGTTGGCAAACCTATGGCACACATGCCAGAAAGGGCTGCTCCCCTCTCCACACATGCCTAAGGACTATGGAAAGCAAATTTCTCTCTCTCCAGCATCGCCTTTTTTTTTTAACGTCATCTCTCAGTGACCTGGAGGTCAAATACCACTGAGTAAATTCAGGTACAGATAAGCCCTCAGAAAAAGGAAGTTAAAAAACCAAGGAGCCAACAAGACAGGAAACTGATTCCACAGGCACTGCTCCACAGGGCAGCCCAGGCAAATTAAGAAACTATGATTGGTTCCTGAGATGTGATATGTGAGAGTTGGTGGGTAGAGAAAACAGTTTATAAGGGGAGACCCAGTAGGAAGTAGGGTCTTTAGCATGAGCATGGAGAGCAGAATGGACCCTTTTCAGAGTTTTATTGCAGCGCATTATTGCAGCCAATAGATTAGAAAACTAAGTACCTCTCTACCTTTCTCCTACTTTTCCCTCTCTTTACTATTACTACTACTTTGATTTGATAAGGTTATTAAGCTACAAACAGCCTCATAATTTTAGATATTATAGGATATTTCTCTCATCAACCCCCCTCTGCCCAGCAGCCCAATAAGAGTGCTTCCTCCTTCCCCTGTCTGGGGTAAAGTGGAGGGCTCACATAAGGTGTGAGGGTTGTAGTTTGGGCACTCAATCTCTAAAAGGTTCACCATCATTATACTTGGTGATCTAGTAGTAGTCTCTCGGAAACTGAGAATGACGATTGTCTTTGTGCATTATCATCTATTGATGTACCCTCATGTGGCTTTGAAGTCCAAAGGTTGAGGCGCACAGTTTGTGGCACATGGGGCATGGGACACCAGTTGTTACAGGAGGTGCGGTTGTGGCCTGGTGTCGGCATTCACGCGCAGTGGCAAGACGTCGACGTCGCTCATCTTCAAAGGTGGTGGCGGCATGGTGAATGTGGGTTCACCAGCTGCTTCTGTCAGAGGCAGCGAGTTCTAGTTGCTTTGGTGTAATGTCAGTCCACTTCAAGTTTGACTTTAGCTGATCCTTGTACCTTTTCTTTGGTCGGCCTCCAGCTAACAGTTCACCATAGAATACCTGTCTTGGTATTCGTTGTGGGTCCATGAGGATGATGTGGTGATCAATAAATACTTATTAACAGATAAGGAAGAAAACAAGCATTTATTAAGCACCTCCTTTGGCTTAGCAATTTATACAAATTGTCTCATTTTATCTTCATAACAGCCCTGGCAATAGATGGCATTATTCCCATTTTTCAGAAGAGAAAATTGAGGCAGATAGCTGTGATGTGACTTGAACAGGGTCACAGAACTCCTTAGTAAGCATCTGAGGAGGAATTTGAACTCAGTGTTCCAAGTCCAATCCTAGTATTCTATGTCCTGTACCACCCAGCTGGGATCAAGTCTTCTGAGTTCAAATTCAGTCTTATTTCATGTTAGTCCTTTTCACAAACACTCCTTTCCAAAATGGCTTCAGAGCTATTCCCTGTACATAAGTCCCATGTCCAAGCTCTGTTTAGAAAGCGTCCCCTCCTCACCTCTGCCTTTCCTGATTCACTCTTCTCCTTAAAATGACTCCCTATTACTTTTCGTAGATTTTGTATTTCATCCCTGAGCAAATATTCTATCTCCTCCCACCACTCCCAGTCAGGTAGAATGGAATCTCCCCGAGGTCAAGAACCAAACTGATTTATTTTATCCTTGCAGTTTGTTCCTTAGGTTGCCCTACCTCAACAGGAAAGAGTTTAATCCCATGCCCAACTGACTTCTCCCTTATTTCTTAAAACTAAAGGGAAAGGGAGAAGGAGGCAGCCAAGTAGTACATTTGACCTGAGATACTTCTTAGATGTGTGACCCTGGACAAGTCACTTCAAGCCAATTACTTAGCCCTTACTGCTTTTCTGTTTCAGAATTGATACTAAGAGAGAAAGTAAGAGGGTTTTTTTTTTTCCTTTTATAATCCTATGAATTTTATTTTATGCATTTAAAAACATTATTCTGAGAAGGGATCCACGAAAAACCAAAGTGTTGCAAAAATAAAAAATAGAAATAGAAATAGAAAAAAATAAAAAACAAGAACTTCTAACTTAAAGGATTGAAGAGATTTTGTGTTCCAGAACTGGAAAACATTATGTTCCACTGGTATTATATCATAGTGAGATGGTTATGATATATTAATGATCCTGTGAAATAAAGATGACTAGAGAACTCGAAGGGAGTTAGAGGTGCAATATAGAAGGCAAGAATTTTTTCAAAGAGGCCTGGGGGACAATGAATGGCCTATCCTGGCCAGGCTGTATCATTAGAATACTCTCCTGAGGTCTGGGCGCCATCTTTTAGGAAGGCCACTGACAAACTTCAGAGTCCATAGGAGGCGATCAGGGAAAGGTTAGGCCCTCTGACAATCAGCTGAAGGAGCTGGGGATGCTTAGCCTAGAAAATAGATGATTCAGGGACACCTTAATAGCCGTCTTCAGGTATCTGAAGAGCTCTCATCTGGAAGAAGGGTTGGGTTTTTAAGATTTTTTCTCCTTGACCGCAGAAAGCAGAACTAAATCCAATAGAGGACGGCAGGAGGGAATGTTGCAGAAAGGCAGATTTCAGCTTGATAACAGCAAGAATTCTGTGACCATTACCGCCATCCTAAAGGATGGTATGACACAATAGGTAGTGAGCTCCCTGTCACTGAAGGTCTTCAAGCAGAGGCCCAATGGTCACATATTGGGGATGCTATAATAGGGACTGTTCTCCATGTATGGGTTAAACTGACACTTGACATAGTAGACTCTCAGTAAATGTTTGTTGGGTTGAATCAAAAAGCTGTTGATAGCCTAGAAATGGGAGGTCCTAGGTTCAAATTTGGCCTCAGGCACTTCCCAGCTGTGTGACCCTGGGCAAGTCACTTGACCCCCATTGCCCGGCCTTTACCATTCTTCTGCCTTAGAACTGATACATAGTATTGATTCTAAAACAGAAGGTAAGGGTTAAAAAAAATGTAGCAAACTGAAGAAAAGAAAGTTGTGTTTTGAAGGAAATCCAAGACAGAAGGTAAGGATTTTTTTTTTTATAACCCTTACCTTCTGCCTTGGAGCCAATACTGTGTATTGGCTCTAAGGCAGAAGAGTGGTAAGGGTAGGCAATGGGGGTCAAGTGACTTGCCCAGGGTCACACAGCTAGGAAGTGGCTGAGGATTTTTTTTTTTTTTTTAAAGGCAATTGATACAACTCAACCTAGAAAATGATCAGTAATGTTCATGATGACCTCAATACCTTGTGATTGGACATTTTTTAGACATGCTAAACTCAACATGCCCAAAATAGAATTCATTCTCTTTCCCCCAAACTCTCTTGTGAATTTCCCCATGGTGTCCTCCTGGACTCTGCATTGGTCTATACTATTTTCTCCCAGTTTTCCCAACAATTTTTACCAGATAGTGATTTCTTATCACAAAAACTTGGATCTTTACTTTTGTCATGTCCAAAGTTACTATAATCATTTACAAGTGTTTATTACATGTCTGTTCAGTTTCCCTGATTTACTTTTCTATTTCTTAGCCAGGATCAGATTGTTTTGATCATTACTGCTTTATAATATAATATACAATCTTGTATTGCTAGACTTCCTTCCTTAACATTTTTTTTCATTAATTCCTTTTATAGTCTTGACCTTTTGTTCTTCCAAATGAATTTCGTGGTTTTTTTCCTAGCTCAATAAAATAATTTTTTGGTAATTTAATTGCAATAGCATTGAATAAGTAGAATAGTTTAGGTGGGAGTGTTGTTTTAATTATATTGACTCTGCTCACCCTTTAACAATTGCTATTTCTCAAATTATTTAAATCTGACTTTATTTGCATAAAAATTGACATAGAATTGTAATCATGTGGTTTCTGGATTTGTTTTGGCAGGTAAATTCCCGGGTATTTTATTCTATCTATGGATTATCTCTCACCATCTCTTCTTTCAGAATTTTGTTGGTGATATATAGAAATGCTGATGATTTACATGGGCTTATTGCGTGTCCTGCTACTTCACTAAAATTATTGATAGTTTCAACTAGATTTTTAGTTGAATCTCTAGTTTTCCATATATACCATCATATCATCTGTGAAAAGAGAGAGTTTTATTTCCTCTTTGCCCATTCTGATTCTTTCCATTTCTTTTTCTTCTCTTATTACTATTGCTAATACAATATTAAATAATAGTGGATAAGGGCGCCCTTTTTTCACTCCTGATCTAGGGAGGTTTCTAATTTTTCCCCATTACAGATTATATTTGCTGATGGTTTTAAATATATGCTAGTAATTTTAAGGAAAAATCCATTTATATCTATGTTTTCAGCTGTTTTTAAGAGGAATTTATGTTGCATTTTGTTGCGTTTTGTCAAAAGCTTTTTCTGCATCTTTTGATATGATCATAGGATTTTTGTTACTTTGGTTATTTTTTTAAATCCTTGCCTTCTGCCTTAGAATGACACTTTGTATTGGCTCCAAGACAGAAGAGTGGTAAGGAATAGGCAATTGGGGTTAAGTGACTTGCCCAGGGTCATGTGGTTAGGAAGTGTCTGAGGCTAGTTTGAAACCCCTTTTCTAGGCCTGACTCTCAATTCACTGAGCCATCTAGCTGCCCCTGAGAATAGTAAAGGCTAGATAATTGTGGTTAAGTGACTTGCCCAGGGTCACACCGCTAGGAAGTGTCTGAGACTAGTATTTGATTCCAGGGTCTCCCATCTACAAGCCTGACATGTTATCCACTGAACCATCTAGCTGTCCTTTTGTTATTAATAAAAACCAATTATGTTAATTGTTTTCCTTAAATTAAATCCTACCTGCATGCCTGGTATAAATCCTGCTTGGTCATAATATATAATCTTTGTGATATATTATTATAGTCTATTGGCTAATATTTTATTTAGGATTTTTGCATCTATATTCATTAATGAAATTGGCATATAATTTTTTTTCTTTTTGTTCTTTCTGGTTTAGGTATCAGAACCATATTTGTTTCATAAAAGGAGTTTGGGAAGACTTTCTTTGCCAATTATTCTAAATAATTTATTTAATAGTAGTATTAGATGATCATTGTTTGGCAAAATTCACTTGTAAATCCATCTGATGCTTATGCTTTTTTTCTTAGAAAGTTCATGTATGACCTATTTAACTTCTTTTTTCTAAAATATATTTACTTAGATATTCTATTTCCTCCACTGTTAGTCTAAGCAATTTTTGGTTTTTTGTAAATATTCGTCAATTTCGCTTAAATCATTAAGTTTGGGGGCATATAATTGGGCAAAATAATTCTTAATAATTGCGTTGATTTCATCTTCATTAGTAGTAAATTCACCCTTTTCATTTTTGATGCTAATTTGGTTTTCTTTTTTAAATCATATTAGTCAATTATTTATTTTGTTATTTTTATTAATTTATGAATAAACAAGTGATAAATATAATTTTAAGATATAAAATGATTATTTTTAATACATTAAATTTAAAAGGGATTATACAAATAAAATTAATATACCTAAGATTAGAAGAAAAGTAGTACATTGGGAAAAAATTTTATATACAATTTCTCAGATAGAGGTTTCATATCTAAAATATACTGAGAAATTTATAAGACTATGGGCAGCTAGATTGTTCAGTGGTTAGAGAGCCAGGCCTGGAGACCAGAGGTCCAAGATTCAAATCTGACCTCAGACACTTCCTAGATGTGTCTGGGCAAGTCACTTAACCCTAATTGCTTAGCCTTTACTACTCTTGTGCCTTAGAACCAGTACTCAGCATTGATTCTAAGATAGAAGTAAGGGATTAAAAAAAAAATAGACAAGCCATTCCCCAGTTGATAAATTGTCAAATGGTATGAAAAGGGAGTTTTTTGGATGATAAAATCAAAGCTATATAAAACTATATAGTGTATTAATTAGAATCTTGAACCCTTAGACTACATTTCCCACAATTCCCTTTTGTGTATATGTGTTATAAAATTGTTGGAGTTTTTAGTTTTGGTTCATGGAGCTCCGGGCTCTCTGTTCCACATGGAGGCGGGGGATGCTCTCTCAGTTTCTCTAGCCTTTTTCTTTCCCTTTTCTTCAAATTAAATTTAATAAATATGATTAAATATAATATTGGGAGTATTCAATATTAATTTTTAAAATTTCCAATGAAAAAAATGCTCTAAATCACCATTGACTAGAGAAATGTAAATCAAAACAACTCTGAAATATCATCTCATACATATCAATTCAACTAAAGTGATAAAAGGGCAAAATGATAAATGTTAAAGAGGATGTGGAAAAACAGGGACACTAATACACTGTTGGTGGAACTGTAAATTGATCCAACCATTTTGGGAAATAATCTGGAATGATGCCCAAACAATTATAACACCATGTATACCTTTTGACCCAGCATTGTTACCACTATTAGGAATTATTTCTTATTCATATTGGGTTTATTTCCTAAGGTGATCAGGGAAAATAGAAAAGAACCTGTATGTTCTAAAGTATTTCTAGATGTTCTCTTTGTGGTGGCAAAGAACTGGAAACTGAAGGGCTGCCCATCAGTCAGGGTTGTGGCATATGATTGTAATGGAATACTATGGGACCATAAGAAATGATGAACAAGCTAGTTTTGGAAAAACATGGGAAACCCTAAATGAAGTTGTGAAGGGTGAAACAAGCAGAACCAAGAGAACATTTTATACAGCCACAGAAATATTGTTTGAAGAATAACTTGTGGATGTCCACCTCCAGAGAAAGAACTGATAAATAGAAGTAAGTAAGATTTTATTTTATATATATACATAAAGATTTTTGTCAAGTGATGCCTTCTCTAGTTGGTGAACGGGAGGGAGGGAGTTGCCTCAGTGTTTTAATGTAACAAATAAATGATTAAGTAATTTTTTTTGTTTTAAAAAAATGAGAGAAAGACGTTATGGAGTACATATGTGATAAGGATGCTGGGCTTAACAGATCATAGTTCTAGACTGGAAGGAAACTCAGAAGTCATCTAGTCCAACTCTTCCATTTTACAGAGGAGAAAACCAAGTCCTAAGGAGGGTAAATGACTTTCAAAAGATAATAATGACAATAACTGGTATATAATTGAAAATCTGTTACCTTACATTTCAAAGAACTACATTTCCTGGGAGCCCACCTACTTCCTGTCATTACATATTTCCTGTAGACAGGGAACATTAGGCGGGGACATGGAGGGTCCCGCCTCTTTACTTCCTGTCTCCAGCTTGGTGGTGGTAAGGTGAGCGTTTGAAATGACTGATCAGCCATGGACATGTGGTCTTTATTTTGTATCTTCTTTATTCCTTGATTTCTAACGATTATTAATCAATCTCTTAAAATATAATATTTTTATTATTGAGATTTAATTTTAACATTTACACTGGCATTTATGTAACACTTTTAGCTATGAAGCACTTCACAGCCATTTCATTTATCCTAAGAAAAACCTTGGGAGACATATATTATTATACCCATCTTACAGATGAGGAAACTAAGGTGATAGAGACTAAGTGACTTGCCCAGGATGACCCAGCTTGTAAGGTCTGAGGCTAGATTTGAACTCATATACATAGTAAGATACAAAGACAGAACTTGAACCCTAGACAACAAGACCAGGGTTCAAATCCCACCCCAGATACTTCCCAGTTCTATTTCCTAATTCTTCCTAGTTATAATTCTAGTGCCTTCTCTCTGTTAAATATTTCCTATTTGCCTTGAATGTAGCTTCCTTTGTATATGTTTGTTTGCATGTCATCTTCCCCATTAGATGATAAGTTCCTTGAGGGTAAGGACTGTCTTTTGTCTCTTTTAGTGCCTGGCACATAGTGGGTACTGAAGAAATGTTCATTGATTGAGAGTGTGTGATCCTGGACAAGTTCCTTGACCTGGAAAAGCCACCCCTTCCACATGTCCCCTTGAGATAGCTGGCTCTTTCCTCCCCCTCCTGAATATCCCCCACCCTATATGGCAAGTCCAACTTAAAATATAAGCTCAGACGGAGAAGATCTACCCACCGGAGTACTTTGTTTCTCCTGAATGTCCTTTTTCAATCACTAAAGGGGCTTTGTCTTTGTCCTGCAGTGTTCACAGAGCCCTAAGGAAGGCAGAGTTACTATCACATCTCTCTGGACCACAGCTGCAACGCTGGACTTTTGTTCTCAACCATGATTCTTGTGGGACCTGAAAGGCTGCCTCTGAGCTGCCTGCCTTCTTCTGTGCCCTTCCTTCTTGGGATCAAGCCCTACCCCCCAGCCCTCACAACACTGGGCAAAGGGCAGAACACAGAGGACCTCAGCCTTTTTCCTGGGACCACCCAATGGGATCATGACTTCCCTCTCCTCCCACTCAACTAAGCTGATAACTGACCTTTTCTTCTCCAGAATCAGCCCTTGAAGAGCAGGGCCTGCCCCTCCCATCTCAAGCAAGATGTGATGGCTTCCAGTGCCAATTTTACTGACTGAGAACAAGATTCCAAAGACCCCAAAAAGGACTCTGCAATCTCGGTATATTTTCTCTGCTTAGAAAATTGAAATTCCACCATTAGATTTTCATTCCTTTGGGATAAGCATTACCCTCTATAAGATTCATGCTTAATATAAAAATCTCCCAAAGAAGTAGAGCACATTCAGACCCAGAGTGAAGGGATTTCTATGCTGCTTCCAGGACAAATGGATTAGCAAGAGAAAGTCTGGACACCCACATTACTCCTCCCACAAATTTTTTTTTAAACCCCTACCTTCTGTCTTAGAATCAATACTGTGTATTGGTTCCAAGGCAGAAGAGTGGTAAGGGCCAGGCAAAGGGGGTCAAGTGACTTGTCCCCAGTCACACAGCCAGGAAGTGTCTGATGGCAGATTTGAACCCAGGACCTCAAATCTCTGGATATGACTCTCAATCCACTGAGTCACCTAGCTTGCTCCCCATAAACACTTATTAAGAACCTCTCTGTATAAGGCATTGTGCCCAGGAGAGGGGAAGAAAAGGAGAAAAGAAAGGAAAGAAGCATGGTTTTGCAGAGAGCCTGCCCTGCTTCCTCTCTCTCCCCAGAGCAATAATTATGGTACTCCCCAATGTCAGAGATGGTTTCATACTTTCCTCCCTTCCCATTGGAGCAGTTCAGCTCAGTCCAGGATCTTCTTTTCCAATCACTTACCAAATCTTATTCATCTTTCCTCCACTGCATCACTCCCATCTATCCCCCTGTTCTCTACCCATATGATCTCTATTCTAGTTCTAGCCTTTGATTATTGCCTGGATAAGGACCCCCAAAATGGTCTCCCAGCCTCCAGTCTCTCCATCCAATCCATCATCCAGACAACCACCAAAGTGATAGTCAGAGCTGATATATGATCCCCCTACTCAAAAATCTCCAGTGACTCTCTATTGCCCCAGGATAACCTAGAGAATCTTCAACTTGGGATGCAAAGCCTCTTTAATGTTATTCCCACCTACCTTTCCCATCACATGTCCTATTACCCTCCCTCCTCCTATATTCTCCATTCTATTCAAGTTGTTCTGACAGTGGTTCCCAGCCCACTTTTCATCTCCTACTTTGACAGGACTGATGGCACATATTTGGAATGGGCTCTCACTTTGCCTCTGCCACCTTGAATCCCTGGCTTCCTTCAAAGCCCAACTCAGGTGCCACTTCCTTCACCAAACCTTTGCTGATAATCAGAGCTTTTCACACTCTCTCTCTCTTCTAAAATTCTTCATTATTTGCATGTCCTTTCATCCAGAAATACCACTGGTAGGTCTATATCCCAGAGATTTAAAAAAATGGGAGGGGTTCTGTTTGTACAAAAATATGTGTAGCTGAGCTTTTTGTGGTGGCCAAAAAAAAATTAGAAAACGAGGGGGTGTCCATCGTTTGGGGAATGGTTGAACAAATTGTGGTATCTGTTGGTGATGGAATAGTACTATGCAATAAAGGATAACGAACTGTTTGCTTTCTATGTAAACTGGAAAGACCTCCATGAACTGATGCAGAGCGAAATTAGCAGAACCAGGAGAACAACATGGTACACAGAAAGTGAAACATTGTGGAACGATCAAATTTAAATGACTTTGCTACTAGTAGCAATGCAAAGATCCAGGACAATGCTGAATGCTTATGAAAAAGAATGCTATCCTCATCAAGAGAAAGAACTGTTGGCATGGAAAAGCAGAAGAAAACATGCAATTTATCACTTGTGTTGAGGGTTTGTGTTTTTTTAAAATTACTCTTATAAAAATGAGTAATATGGAAATATGTTTTGAGTGATAATAAATGTATAACCCCGTAGAATTGCTTGTCAACTCCAGGAGGGGGGAGGGAACGGAGAGGAAGACAACAAGAATCATGTAACCATGAGGGGAAAAATACATTGAAATTTAAAAAATAAAAATATTTATTACTTTATATTTACTTCAGTTAGAGAGCCCAGTGGAGAGAGCACAGGACTTGGAATCAGGAAGACCTGAATTCAAATCCAGTCTTTGACTCTTTCTAGCTGTGAGACACTGGACAAGGCACTTAACTGCTGTCTGCCTCAGTTTCCTCATCTATAAAATGGGTAATAATAATAACACCTACCTCCCAGAGTTGTTACTATGAGGATCGAATGAGATAATATTTGTAAAGCATTTTTGCAAACCTTAAAGCATTATATAAATAATAGCTTTTGTTGGTTAGTCATTTCAGTCATCTACAACTCTTCAACTCCATTTGGAGTTTTATTGACAAAGACATTGGAGTGGTTTGCCATTTCCTTCTCTAGCTCACTTTACAGATGAGGAAACAAATGAGAAAACTGAAGCAAACAGAGGTAAGTGACTTTGGACTTTGAACTTTTACCCTGATTTGTGAGACAAAACTCAGAACAAAGAGAATTAAAAGGAGTTTATTATAAGTACAATAAATAGCAACACTAGATGTCTTTAATGACTTCAAGGTGAACCAGCTATTGTAAGAAACCTTAGATAGATTCATGTCAGCAAAAGAGTTTGGACCCTTGCATCTCAGTTCCTCTCCAAGGTAACAAGTGCTTGATAATTTGCAGATGGGGTTACAAACATCACAGGAAAGCATGTGACAGTGAGTATGCAGTGCAAAAAGCTGCAAACTCAGTCACCTTCCCCAATGCTGATTGACAAGCAGGACTAGGAATAATGCATTGAGGTGGCTCAGTGGACTGAGAGCCAGGCCTGGAGATATGAGGACCTGGCTGGGTACAAATCTTGCCTCAGATACTTCTTAACTGTGTGACCCTGGGCAAGTCACTTAACCCCCATTGACAAGCCCTCATCACTATTCTGCCTTGGAACTAATATACAGTATTGATTCTAAGATGGAAGATAAATGTTTTTTTTTTAAAGGAGGAAGAGAGGGAGGGAGGAAGAGAGGAAGGAAGGAAGGGAGAGAGGAAGGGAGAAGGGAAAAGAGAGAGGAAGGAGGGAAGGAAGGAAGGAAGGAAGGAAGGAAGGAAGGAAGGAAGGAAGGAAGGAAGGAAGGAAGGAAGGAAGGAAGGAAGGAAGGAAGGAAGGAAGGAAGGAAGGAAGGAAGGAAGGAGGGAGGGAGGGAGGGAGGGAGGGAAGGAAGGAAGGAAGGAAGGAAGGAAGGAAGGAAGGAAGGAAGGAAGGAAGGAAGGAAGGAAGGAAGGAAGGAAGGAAGGAAGGAAGGAAGGAAGGAAGGAAGGGAGGGAGGGAGGGAGGGAGGGAGGGAAAGAGAAGAAAGAAAGAAAAAAAGAAGAAAGAAAGAAAGAAAGAAAGAAAGAAAGAAAGAAAGAAAGAAAGAAAGAAAGAAAGAAAGAAAGAAAGAAAGAAAGAAAGAAAAGAAGAAAGAAAGAAAGAAAGAGAAAGAAAGAAAGAAAGAAAGGAAGGAAGGAAGGAAGGAAGGAAGGAAGGAAGGAAGGAAGGAAGGAAGGAAGGAAGGAAGGAAGGAAGGAAGGAAGGAGGAAGGAAGGAAGGAAGGAAGGAAGGAAGGAAGGAGGAAGGAAGGAAGGAAGGAAGGAAGGAAGGAAGGAAGGAAGGAAAGAAAGAAAGAAAGAAAGAAAGAAAGAAAGAAAGAAAGAAAGAAAGAAAGAAAGAAAGAAAGAAAGAAGAAAGAAAGAAAGAAAGAAAAGAAAGGAAGGAAGGAAGGAAGGAAGGAAGGAAGGAAGGAAGAAAGAAAGAAAGAAAGAAAGAAAGAAAGAAAGAAAGAAAGAAAGAAAGAAAGAAAGAAAGAAAGAAAGAAAGAAAGAAAGAAGAAATGAAAGAAAGAAAGAAAGAGAAAGACAGCAAGAGAGAAAGACAGCAAGAGAGAAAGACAGAGAGAGAGAGAGGGAGGGAGGGAAGGAGGGAGAGAGAGAAGGACAGAAGGAAGAAAGATAAGGGACTTAACCAAAGACACCAGCTCATACAATGGCAAAATCAGGATTTGAATCAAGTTCTTTTGTCTCCAAATCCAATATCCTTTCTTCTTCCTCCTTTTGCCAAGCCATAATGGTTGTTTCTCATTACTGTCCCATTTTATGCAAATGTCCATCCCATAATTCCCAGATCTGAGAGTTACCTAGAAGATAGCAAGTGGCAAATCAAGGAATCCAAAGGTTAGTTGTGTGGTGGAGATGATCCTGTCCTCATAACTGGTTCCTCCTAGGAATGTAATGACAGGCCCAGAATCTAGGACTACAGAAAATGATGCTTCTCCATCCCTGCCTTGGTCAACCATATAGAGCCTCACGTTGAGTTCTAGGCACCACATTTTAGGAAGGGCATGGAAGAATGGGAAGTATCCAAAAGAGAGTGACCAGAACGGTGAAGGGCCTCAGGGTCATGGGAAACCCAAACAAAGATCACAGGAGAGTATAAATACCACCCCCCCCCCAGGCCCTATACACCATGCCTGGTACGTTGAAGGCATCCTAATAAATCCTCATTGAATTATTGAATTGAATCTACTGAGGGAATTTGGAATATTAAACAGAGAAAGGAAGACTTCGAGAGTCATGATAACTGATTGAACATATTTTAGAGGCTGTGCTCCAGAGAAGGAATTCGATTGTGGACTGTTTGGCTCTAAGAGGGCACACTAGGAACCATGGGTAGACATTGTGGAGAGGCTGATATGGGTTTGAGGTCAAGAGGAACTTCCTAACCATTAGAGCAGTGAAGAAGAGGAATGAGGCCCCTATGAGTGGTTTCCCTGTCACTGGAGGCCTTCAGGGAAAGGCTGGAGGTCACTATAAGGAATGTTCTAGATAGAATTCTTTTACTGGCACAGATTGAGCTGGAGGCCTTTAAAGCCAGAATTCGTGATTCTTTCAGAAGTTGTTATTTGGTCTCTTTTCAGTCTTTTCCATCTCTTTGTGACTCCATTTGGGGTTTTCTTAGCAAAGACACTGGAGTGGTTTGCTAATTTGACAGAGAAAAAAACTGAGGCCAACAGGATTAAGTGACTTTCCCAGAGTCACACAGTTAGAAAGTATTTGAGGTAAGATTTGAATTCAGATCCTTCTAACTCCAGGGCCAACACTCTATCCACTGTACTACCTAGACGCCCCTTCTTTCAGAATAAGTATAAGCCCCTATTTATTGGCCTCCTCACACACTCCCACAGGTTGTTTTATGGTCCCTGAAGTGTACCACAAAACCAGGAGAATCTAGACCCAAGTCTCATCTCTGACATATACTAGCTGTGTAGGCAAGGTCACTCGTAGTGGTATGCTGGTATATATTTAACAACCAGCTCCCTAGATTTATTTTTTTAAAAATTGAATTGCTCAACACACTTTAAATTTGATCTGCATTATTAACGTTTTCTCCATCACCTTCTTAAGTCTAGATAATCAGCAAAGCAATAAATCAACCCCTAAGTTGAAGCCAATTTCCAAGATGTAAATATTCATTCGGAAAATTTAGCGATTGATTCTCCCAAGCCAGTTGGAACTAGTTCCAGCACATCAGAACTCTAGGCAACCCTCCAAGACTAAGTTGCAGAGAAGGTGTAGACCAGCATTGGTAGAGGGAGTTTTCTCTCCTGGGATTCTATAGACCAATGAAATTGTGGGCCTACTGATGATAAGATCATAGATTTAGAGCTCAAAGGGGCGTCTAAACCAACCCTCACACTTTATAAATGAGGAAATTGATGTGGAAACATTGGCTTACTTGCCCAAAGTCCTGAAGGTAACAAGCAGCAGGACTAGAATTCAAACCGAGCTGCACCAACTCCAAATCCAAGACCCCAAGAGCCCCGCACTAGGTGCCAAAGAACTTCTATCAGTTTCATCTGAAATCAAACTCATCCAAAGGGCAGGTTTCCGTTAGCCTCTAACGGTGAGGCAGCTAGGTGGCAGCAATTTCCTCATTTGTAAAATTGGAATTAAGAAGATCAGCCACCTAGGAGTGTTATGAGGATAAAAGGAGA
>NC_077229.1:49569955-49757455 GCF_027887165.1 Monodelphis domestica | reverse complement strand
TAGGTGTTTAATGTTTGTTGGATTGAGTTAAGACCCAAAGAAAAATCTAGGTCAAGTGATGTGACCCAGAATCAACAATCAACATCCCAAGAAGTTGTCTTTCTTTTCTTCCCAATCCATTACCCCCAGGAAGCCTCCCCTGACTGAATCCTGATATTACCTTGCTTTTCATTTAGTTGAGGAAAGCTTCCAAGAGAAATGGCATTCCCAGTCCAAAGCAAGGTGTCATTCAATATCCACTTCCTACAAGAGGACTTTGTTCTGTGCCCCCTCCAAAAAGGATACTGATTCCTTTGTATTTAATTTACACACATTTTATTAGCTTCTCTGTATACATGTTGTTTTCCCCTAATAGAATATGGAAGAGAAGCCCTTTGAGGCCAGGGACTATTGACTGACTTTGTATCTACAGTGCCTGGAATACAGTAAATGTTTAATAAATACTTGTTTAAAGAGGCTGTGATATGGTTCGCTGCGATGAGAGCCTGACCTAGAGACAGGAGGTCCTGGGTTCCAATGTGGCCTCAGACACTTCCTAGTTGTATGACCTTGGGCAAGTCACTTAACCCCCATTGATTAGCCCTTAGCACTATTCTGCTTTAGAACTAATACACGGTATTGATTCTCAGATGGAAGGTAAAGTTTTTTATTTTTAATAAATAGATAGTTGTTGAGTTGAATTAAATGTTGTATCCCAGTGAAATAGAAGCTCACTGAGGACAGGGACTTTTGTTCTTGTCTTTGCATCACTAGTGCCTGACTGATAATTACAGCTAGCATTCATATAACACTTGACAAGCACAATGATAGCTCACATTCATATAGCCTTACTGTGTGCTAGGCACCCTGCATTTATTATTTCATTGACCTTCACAACAGCCCCATCCCATTTTAAAGATGAGGAAACTAAGGAAAACAAAAGCAAAGTGACTTGCCCAAGGTCTTCCCACTAGCATCTAAGGCAGGATTTGAACTCAGATCTTACTGACTTATATTCCAGCAAAAATGGTCTATACATCCTGGTACAGTGTTCTTGTTTTTCAGTCTTCTCCAACACTTTGTGAGAAGTTTGGCATTTTCTTGACAAAGCTATTGGAGTGATTTGCCATTTCCTTCTCCAGCTCATTTTATATTTGTTGAAACTGAAGTAAACAGGGTTAAGTGACTTGCCCAAGGTCACTCAGACAAGCCAGATTTGAACTCACAAAAATGAGTCTTCTGAACTCCAAGCCCGGGATTCTGTCTACCACTATACCACCTAGTCTCCCAGGCAAATAAATAGAGGGTACTTAATAAATGCTTATTTCCTCCAGTACGTAGAATCCCAGAATTTTCAAGCTAGAAAGAAGCTATCTGTTGAGAGACTGGTGGCTAATCTCTTTTCAGGGATGCTTTAGGGAAAGCAAGAAAGAGTAAGAGAACTTCAGACAGGAACACGAGTGCGAATGAATGAATTCATCGATCTAAGATCTGAATACGGGAACTCCCTTTGCCATTTGAGCCAAGTCTGGAAGGTGAAAGCCAAGTTCTCTGAGATTTGGCCCAGGCATAAGTGGTTTGTATGTGCAAAGGTTGCAAACTCCCCACCCCTAGAGGAGCCTGCAAGCGATTCGCTCAGACTCCTATTTCCCTAGAAATAGCCACAGTTTGGGTGAGACGCCCAAGAGCCAACATTCTGGGAAGGGAAGAAGGAAAGGGTGTAGCCATGACCAGATCTTCTATGGTCCCGGCCATCCTGGTGCCAGCCTGGGTCCTGGTCCTCAGTCCAGGTAGGGAAATGTTAACGAGACACCTTGATCCGATCCAGATGTTCTTTCCATAAAGCTTCATCATTATTAAGAATTAGCTCTAAGTCATTAGCACACCAAGCTATCAACGATAATCCTTAATGCCATCTGGAATGGCTTCTCTCTCCCAGCACGGGGACCAGATGGTGCCTGTTAGGAGAGCCGTAACTATAGGCTGGCGGAGAGATAGATGGAAAATGTCTGATCGTGATCCGCCGGGGCTCTGATGGATGGGCCACGTCTGCTTCTGACAAAGTCGTGGCACTCCCTATAGAGCACCCAGGGATGTCCCTGCTCAGACTCAGCCTAGTGGTTACAGAAAAGGGTCTGAAATTGGAGCCCGAGGCCCCAGGTTTGGATGCTGGGTGACCTTGGAGGAGGCATTTTACATCCCTAGGTCTCCTCCTCCTCCTCATGGATAAAATGAGAAGGGTTAAATGGCAGGATCTCTAAGGTCCCTTATAGATTTAAATCTAGGGTTTTACCTTCCCTTTTAGAATGGTACCAAGTATTTGGTTCCAAGGCAGAAGAGTGGTAAGGACTAGGCAATGGCAGTTAAGTGACTTGTCCAGGGTCACACAGCTAGGAAGTGTCTGAAGTCAGATTTTAATCCAGAACTTCCTGACTGTAGGCCTGATTCTCTATCCACTGGGTCACCTAGCTGTTCCCTTAATATCAATTCTAATACAGAAGAACAGCAAGGTCTAAGCAATGCGGGGTTAAGTGGCGTGCCCAGGGTCACACAGCTAGGAAGTGAATGAGGCCAGATTTGAACCTAGGATCTTCTGTCTCTAGACCTGGCTCTCTATCCACTGATCTACCTAGTTGCCCCTAAATACATGATGTTTAAAATTCTGTCTACGTCTATGGTCATTTCCACCCATCACATAAATATCTCATATTATCATTACATGAGAGGCAGTGTGGTGTAATGGATAGTGCTGGCCTCAAGGTTCAAATCTCCCCTCTCCCACATAGTGGCTGTGTCACCCTGCATAAATCACTAATCTCCAAATGCCCCCAGGCAACTCTGTAAGACTATCTATAACAGAGCCTTTATAGTCTACATCTGCAGAGAGAGTTTCTCACTGGAAATTCCCTCCATGAATGAAATCACATTTTTCAAAAGATAATTATTATATACACATGCCATTTGAGCCTCACAACAGCTTTGTAACAGATTTAATATGAGCATTGTTGTTGGATTATCTCCATTTTCCAGATGAGAAAACCGAGGTTCCCAAGTGAGGAACACAGCTAGTGCTGGAGTCAGGACTTGTAACAAGGTCAGCCCAACCCACGTCCTGCACACTTCCTGTCACACCAGGCTTTCTAGTGCAGCTGTTCACATTCTTGGCTAGATGCAAACCCATCTACATGCTCTGCTTGGGTCACCTTCTTATTCAGAGGACAATGTTAGTACACAGGAGCCAAACCCATTTGCACCAAAAAAAATTGCACTACAGAAATGTTTGCACACAAAAGATAAATAAGAGCATTTATTTAGCTTTCCCTTGTGCTGAGCTTTAAAACTGGAGAACAAGACAGAGTGGGGAAAGAGACAGAGACAGAGAAAGAGAGGGGAGGGGAGGAGTGAGGAAAAAAGAAAAGGAACAAATGAACGAACAAACGAAGGAAGGAAGGAAGGAAGGAAGGAAGGAAGGAAGGAAGGAAGGAAGGAAGGAAGGAAGGAAGGAAGGAAGGAAGGAAGGAAGGAAGGAAGGAAGGAAGGAAGGAAGGAAGGAAGGAAGGAAGGAAGCAAGGAAGCAAGGAAGCAAGGAAGGAAGGAAGGAAGCAAGGAAGCAAGGAAGGAAGGAAGCAAGGAAGCAAGGAAGCAAGGAAGCAAGGAAGGAAGCAAGGAAGCAAGGAAGCAAGGAAGCAAGGAAGGAAGCAAGGAAGCAAGGAAGGAAGGAAGCAAGGAAGGAAGGAAGGAAGCAAGGAAGGAAGGAAGCAAGGAAGCAAGGAAGCAAGGAAGGAAGGAAGCAAGGAAGCAAGGAAGGAAGGAAGGAAGGAAGGAAGGAAGGAAGGAAGGAAGGAAGGAAGGAAGGAAGGAAGGAAGGAAGGAAGGAAGGAAGGAAGGAAGGAAGGAAGGAAAGAAGGGGAAGGAAGGAAGGAAGGAAGCAAGGAAGGAAGGAAGGAAGCAAGGAAGGAAGGAAGCAAGGAAGGAAGGAAGGAAGAGAGAGAGGGAGGGAGAGAGGGAGGAAGAGAGGATGGAATGAAGGAAGAATGGAATGAACAAAGAATGGAAGGAAGGAGGAAAGGAGGGAGGGGAGAAAGAGAAAAAGAAGGGAGGGAAAGAGAAAGAAAAGAAGGAAAGAAAGAAAAAATGAGAAAATGGAGGAAGGAAGATAAAGAATGGAGGGAAGAAGGAGAGGAAGAGAGAAAGGAAAGAAAAAGAAAAGGAGAGGAGAAAATGAAAAAGAAAGGATGAGGGAGGAAATAAGGGAGGAATGGGAGAGAAAGAGATGTAGAAATATTTTCATAGGAACATTATACAAAAAAAAAAATACAAGCAAAAAGAAAAAACAAACCAGACGTAACTTGGGTGCCCAAAAGAAATCTGAAGAGATTTGTTATGAATTGAACTAGGCAGAGTCAGAAGAATGGAGCCCCCACAAAAATTAAACATAGAGGAGCCAAAGGGCTGGCCTGGATTAGCCTGAAGGCCCCTTCAAGGGAGGAGATAAAGAATTGTTCTAATCTTGTGCTGCTGGAATTCTAATGCTCTGGGATGTGTGATGTGGGGTCATGGATTTCCCTCCCAAGAAGCAGATTCCCCCAGCATCAATGCCCTTCTTGTCTATCTCTTGCCACATGCTCTTCGCAGGGCTTCCAGTGTTTGTGTGACTGAGCAAATACAGTTGATTGCATGGATGTTCTATGTTAAGTAACTAGTCAAACGTTTAATTTTTTCATGGGCCTGAAACTCACAAGAAACTCTTTGGGGGTGGGGGAGGGAGCAGTGTAGATGTTCTCCCCAGTATATTATCCCGAATCCCCAGGGAGAGATTCTTAACACCTGGGAACAGGTACAATTACATGCCTTTGATTTAAGAGCAACTGAACAGTCTCCCCCTGTGTGTGTTTCTGGAACCTGACAACCAACTAGACAAATGGTGGCTGTATTTCACATCGGGGCTGCCACCTAGATCCCAGAGAAAAAAAACAGTGAAATGTCTCTCCTTGGGCACAATGCCAGTGCTGCAACTGATGTTCCATGCTCTGGCCCCATTGCAATGAAAAGGTCCCTGGAACAGTGAATGTTTCCTCTCCTGCATTGTGCGGTACATCCCAGGGGCCTCAAGAGCTGGGCAGAAGCTCCAAGGAAACTTTCTGTAACATCTCAGCCATTAGGCTCCCACTGAAGATCTCCAGGGATGGGAAGCTCACTCCATTTTCAGAGGACTCAAACTGTTGTTGGGACATTTTCCTCAGGCTAAGATGAAATCTGACCCTCTGCAAATTCCACAACTCATTGTTCCTTGTCCTGTCCATTGGGAACATACAAAAGAAGTCTAATGTCTCTTGTACATGATAGCAATCATGCCCCAGGCGCAAATCTTCTTTTCTTCAGGACCATTTATCACCAGTTTCTTCCATCAATTCCAGAAAGCATGCTCTATAGTCTTTTTCTGGTCCTGGTCACCCATTTGTATGACCTTGGGCAATTTATCTAAATGCTCTTAGCCTCAGTTTCCTCATCTATAAAATGGAGATACCAAGTATCTATCTCACAGAGTTTTGAGGATCAAATGAAATAGGATGTAAAGTGTTTTGTGAGCCTTAAAGTGTTAGAAAAGTGCTGGCTAGTATTATTATTTCTCAATATTAGACTCCCAAAACTAGCCCCAGGTCTCCAGAATGTATCAGACAACGGTAAAGGACAACAGGTTTACCAGAACCCTCATTCTGGATATTGCTGCAGGAGTCCAGTCTCCCACAGGGGATGGGGTCTTGGAGGTGGGATGGTATCGGCGGAATGATGAATGGGACACAGCTTTCATATTCAACATGCAGCACTGGTTTCACAGGATAAAGCTACTCTGCCTTGGCTGAGGCTCAGCTTTATTTTATACCCTCATGATCACACATCTACTTGGCACACAGTTTCATTCTCAACATACATGTTTCCATAGATTCTAACAACAGATACGAAGTCTAAGGAGATAGTCAACAAAAACTGTTGCTAAGTGTAGAGTCAGAGGGTAGAATCAACATGACCTAGATTTAGGTTGGGGAATTCTAAGCACAGATTTGCCAGAAATTTTAAGCCTAGAAAAGAGGCTCCTATCTAAGTGGGTACATGAAAATTCTTAGGTTTAATTTTGTGAGTGGGATCTCTTGGTGATATTCTGGGGGGACAGGGTAGGACATCTATATTAGCCCTGCAAGCATGTTGCTCTCATCTATTTTTCCTGGGGCTAAGTAAGAATAATAATAATAATAGTAATTCCTATAATAAAGGGATGTTAATAAGGAAAGTCACTCAGGGGGGTTGAATGGGTATCTCATCTTTCCTGGGGGCTGCATCGCAGTCCCCAGTTTCCACATGTGACCGTGTCAAACAGCATGGTCTTTGATGGCTCCCAGCAAATATTATTCCCCTTTTCATTCAATCTAAGATGAAATTAGCTTCTTCAGCTGCCATGTTACACTGTTGATGCATATTGAGCTTGTGGTTCACTATAACCCTCAGATTGTTCTCAAACAAACTGCTTTGCCCATTTTACATTTACACATTTGATTTGTCAAGTCCAAATGTAGAACCTGGTATGCTTCTCTATTAAATTTTATCTTCTTAGCTTCAGCCCACCCACCAAAATAATTTTTACCATTTAATTTTGCTTATTTTAATACATAACAATAATATGATACATAATGATTCATTGTAAACATGTAATAAATTATATAAATGTGCTTATCCAAGAGAAAAAAATTCTCACCTTATCTGTGTCCAAGAATCTACGTCTCCTTTTTTCCCTTCCCTCTCACTCCTCCTCCCTCCCCCAGAAGGCCAGCAATATGATATAGGTTGTACATTTATTATCATCCAATACATGCTTCCCTGTTTATCCTATTGTGAAACAAGGCACATAGCACTTACACTAGAGAAAATTTCATGGAGAAAACAAAGTGAAGAGCAGCATGTTTCAATCTGCATTTTTAATATAAATTCACTGATGAATTTTGTTTTGACACAACAGCTACTTCCCAACAAAACCTTTTGTAAATAGATCCCCTAAGAAAAAGATTTATCATTTATTAATAGAATCTTCCACAACATGGATTTTTCGATCACAGGTTCATAAATTTCAAGCAGAAAAGAACCTCAGAGCTCATGGGGGCCACCCCATCTCCTTTTACAGATACACAAAATGGCACCAACATGAACTGTTACTTTTGACTAAGGCAGTGTTATCTTGACATGTTGACTTCATTTTATTTGTTGTGGTTGATCTTTTGTGATCTGCTCCTTGCTCTGAATTCAAATCTTCCCACACTTCTCTGAATTCTTTATAATTCAGAGGCAGCTAGGAAGCACCATAGTGAACAGAGTGCTGGACCTGGAGTCAGGGAAGCCCTGAGCTCAACCCTGCCTCGGACACTCACTAGCTGTGTGATCCTGGTCAAGTCACTTTACCATCATCTGCCTCAGTTTCCCTAACTATATTAGAAAGATCATAATGGGGGGTGGGGCAGCTGAGGAGCTCAGTGGATTGAGAGCTAGGCCTAGAGATGGGAGGTCCTAGGTTCAAATCTGGCCTCAGACACATCCCAGCTGTGTGACCCTGGGCAAGTCACTTGATCCCTACTGCCTAGCCCTTACCACTCTTCTGCCTTGGAGCCAATACACAGTATTGACTCCAAGACAGAAGGTAAGGGTTTAAAAATAAATAAATGAATGAATGAATGAATGAATGAATAAATAAATAAATAAATGAGTGAATAAATAAATAAATGAATGAATGAACAAATAAATAAATAAATAAATAAATGAATGAATGAATGAATGAATGAATAAATAAATAAAAGATCATAATGGCACCTAACTCTCAGGATTATTGTATCAAGTAAAATAACATTTACCTTTCTTTTAAAAATCTTTACTAAGTATTGATTCTAAGACAAAAGAGGGGTAAAGGTTAGGCATATAGAGTTAAGTGATTTGCCCAGGGTCACACAGCCAGGCAGTATCTGGGGCCAGATTTGAACCTAGGTCCTCCCAACCTCAGACCTTGGTGCTCTAACCATTGAACCCTCTAGCAACTCCTTGACATAATATTTGAAAGTCCTTAGCACAGTGCCTGACACATATTTGGCATTTAATATTGTAAAGATTAAAATTTAGGGGAGACTGGGGAGACTGAGACAGATGAGGCAGGTAGAAATTAGTTTCTCTCTGCAAGAAGTATTATATTTTTTAGAGGTTTATTAAAGGTTAAAAATTAAAGAATATACAAGTAAGAAACATGTGCCTAGGCCAGAAGCCTAGACAAAATAACTTCACATCACGCAAGAGACGGGTCTGCTCCAAAACAGAAGTCCAAAAAAAGCCAAGAGAGAGACCCCTCAAAAGCCTTTGAATCAGCTTAAATACCTTCTCGATCTCGGCCCAGGTGAAATTACAAGGCATTCTGGGGAAGTGGAGCAAAGGCTCGTGGGGATTGTAGTCCTGTATTCGAGTCTATTTTTTACAATATGTACTTATTTCCTTCTTTCCCTGTAATCATCATTCCTTTTGATAGAGTAATATTCCTTTCTACTTTGATATTATAAATGCCTCACTGTGAGGATCTTTTCCAGTACTGATTTTTTCATTTAATAGGTTAGACATCTCTCCAACTTTGTCATCTGCCAATTTGATGGGTCATTGATGAAAATTGTTAGCAGCACAGAGTCAAGAATATTAGTACTCTTTGGGTCCAGTCAATCACATTAATTCCAAAACCATCCAAATGTACTAGAATCCAGGTCACCTGGAGGCAGGTGCTATTATCCTCATTTTACAGTTGATGAGACTGAGTCAACAGAGGTTAGGTGACTTGCCCAAGGTCACACAGCTCTTAAGTGTCTGAAAGTGGCTGAATTTGAACTCAGATCTTCCTGACTCAGGGACCAACACTCTCTTCTACTGTGTCACCTATGTGCCCTAAAGATATGGCTAAGTACATGTGGGTTTCAATATGGCATATTTCAGACTATCCCCCGTTAGAAAAATACAAGATATAGTCCAAATATATACTAAAAAACGAGGCAAAAGTAGATTTCTGCAAGGCATAGTTGATGACATTTCCCATTAAAATGTGAGCTCCTTGGGGGTAGCTGGGTAGCTCAGTGGATTGAGAGTCAGGCCTAGAGATGGGAGGTCCTAGGTTCAAATCTGGCCTCAGACACTTCCCAGCTGTGTGACCCTGGGCAAGTCACTTGACCCCCATTGCCTAGCCCTTACCACTCTTCTGCCTTGGAGCCAATACACAGTATTTACTCCAAGACGGAAGGTAAGGGTTTAAAAAAAAATGTGAGCTCCTTGAGGGCAAAGATCATGTGTTCACCTGTCTGATTCCCCGGTGCTTTGTAAAGTAATTGGTGCAGAGTAAGTGTTTAATAGAAGGCAGCTAAGTGGATAATGGAAAGACTACTAGTCAAGAAGTTCTGAGTTCAAATGTGACCTCAGATACTTACTAGCAGTGTGAACCTGGCCAAGTCATTTGATCACAATCTGCTTCTATTTCCTCATCTGTAAAATGAGCTGGAAAAGCAAATCGCTAACCACTACAGTATCCTTGACAAGAATTCCCAAATGGGGTCATGAAGAGTCATCCAGTTCCCAGCTTTATGACCCCAGGCACGTCACTTCATCGCAATCTGTTTCTACTTCCTCATCTGTAAAATGAGCTGGAAAAGCAAATAGCTAACAACTCCAGGATCCTTGACAAGAAACTCCTAAATGAGCTCATGAAGACTCATCCAAACCCTAATTTTATGACCCTAGGTAAGTCACTTTACTTTGTTTGTCTCAGTTTCCTCATCTAGAAAATGAGCTGGAAAAGGAAATGGCAAACCACTCCATGATACTTGCCAAGAAATGGCAAGTCACAAATGAAGTCACAAAGAGTCAGACACATCTGAAACAACTGAACAACAAATTTTTAATTTTTATAAAATTAAAAAAGTTTTATAAAATATTTGTTGACTGGCTGACTGAAAATATCCACCTCCCTGATCAAAAAGAAAAATTAGTTTAGGCTGCCATAACTCGTCCCTCAAGAACCGATGTTGGCTTTTAGTGATCATCGTCTTACCTTGTTGTTACCTTCCCAGAACCCTCAGAGAGGCTGAAGATTGCTGCATCCAAATTTCAAAAAGAAGCTTCCACTGGATGTTGGCTGATTAGGCATTTGGGGAAGCCACACCAGCAGTTGTTAGAGCAGCCCAGCCATGGTCTTGACTGACCCAGTTCAGGAGCCAGGCAATTTTGCCCCAGTCTTGTCCAATCCATCAAATGGTCGTAGGAAATGGAAATGATCAGGGATGCTTCTTGGTTGCCAAGAGATGTCAGAAAATTTCTAGTGGCAGACTTTATCTCATTGGAGCCCAAAACAGAAAAGCAACTGACACTGGAAATGGACCAGAAAGTGGAGACGTCTTTATCCTATTTTGTTATAAGAGCTTTTCCCCAGTCAGGACAGTGTAACACAAATATACCACTGACTGTCGTTTCATCCCAAAATGGCAGAATTTCAGAATCAGAAAGCAATTCACAGGGCTGCTAGGACCTCCTGTACCTGAAAAACTCTCCCATCTAACCTCCTCCAAAAGTGGGCATCTGGCCTCTGCCCAAAGACCTCCAGTGAGGAGAAAGCCTTCATCCTCTGAGGTAGTCCATGATCTTCGGGACCAGCTCTAATTGTTAAGTTTTTCCTGATGTCAAACCTAAACAGGCATCGATGCAACTTCCACACACCGTTCGTCTTTCTGCCCTCTGGAGTGAAATGGGCCACCAGGTTTTTTTTTAGGGGCACCTCACCAGACATAGCCCTGTGTTTGGGGCCTCAACCATGAAAGACTTAACTCTTTCCTACTTTAAGTCATAATCCACTAAGGGCTGAGGGCCTGGGACCATGGCCCTGCATATAGTAGGTCCTCAATAAATCATTCTTTTTTTTTTTTACTCATCTTCCATCATAAACTGTGTATTGATTTCAAGGCAAAAAAGCAGTAAGGACTAGGAGTTAAGTGACTTGCCCAGGGTCACACAGCTAGGAAATATCTGAGGCCAGATTGGAACCGAGGACCTCCCATCTCTAGGCCTGGCTCTCAGTCCACTGAACCACCCAGCTGCCCTCTCAATAAATGTTTCTTGATGATGACCACTCCTTTCCTTATGAGATTAAAGGATTTAGGACAAGAAGATACCTTAGAAATCATCAAGTCAAACCCTGCATCTGTAAAAGCAGATGAGGAAACTGGGGGCCAGGAGTGAAAAATGACAAGCCCAAGGTGACATATCCAGGATTCCAAATCAGTTCTTCTGAATCCAGTTCAATGCTTTTCAGCTGCCCTTACCTGCCTCAAAATTTCTTGCTAACACTGTTGAAGCATGTCCATTCAAGAAAAATGATACAGCAACAATAGTGAGATTTCTATTAAAAGAGATAATACCTAGACATGGCATTCCCGATACCAAAGACTCAGACAGCTCCCATTTCACTTCCCAAGTTCTGCAAGAAATCTACAAGAACCTGGGGATCAAATGTAATTATCACTCAATTTATCAACCCCAAAGTTCAGGCCAGGTGGAGAGGATGAACAAAAATTTGAAGACACAGATAGGTAAACTCTGTTCAGAAACACACTTAAAATGGACAGATGTTATGCCTCTTGCTTTGTTCAACAGAAGAACTAGGCCAAGAACTGACCTTACATATATCACCATTTGCCACTTTGGCATGGTAGGACAGTAAAGCCATCATACCTGTCCATGTTAAAAGGGGAATGTGTACCTCATGAATATTAAAAACAGATACAAGATAGATTAGATAAACTGAGAAAACTGGGTTTGCTTGTGCAAAGAATACCACTAGATTTTTCACTATATAAGATAAAACCAGGAGACAAAGTATATGTCAAGAACTTTAATAGAGAATCTCCTACAGAACCAAGATGGATCAGTCCAACAACAGTCACAATGACAATCACAACATCTATAAAAGTTGATCAAAAAGATCCATGGTTCCATCCTTCACATGTAAAATTGCATCACACTCATAATATTAACATCAATGAAGATGCATAAATGTGACATCTGAAATAAATAGCCCTAGTCAACAATACAAATAGTCCTAGCAATAATCAACAACAGTCCCTATGAAAGACATAAAAGAAAGGACAGACACATGTTAAAATAAAGGAAAGCACACGAAAGTACAAATTAGAACGAGCAAGTGCTGCTAAAGCAAATGAAACAGCTCCGCAAGTGACTTGCCCAGGGTCACACAGCTGGGAAGTGTCTGAGGTCATATTTGAACCTAGAACCTCCCATCTCTAGGCACAGTGGATTGAGAGCCAGGCCTAGAGATGGGGGGTCCTAGGTTCAAATCTGGCCTCAGATACTTCCCAGCTGTGTGACCCTGGGCAAGTCACTTAGCCCCTATTGCCTAGCCCTTACCACTCTTCTGCCTTGGAGCCAAAACACAGTATTGACTCCAAGACGGAAGGTAAGGGTTTAAAAAAAAAAAGATAGAGAGTAAAACGGACAGAAAGGAAAAACACTTTAAAAATTAGCTCCAAAGAAAAGTCTCTACAAAGTCTATACAAAGACTCTGCCAACAAGTGTAACAGCAATTGTAACAATAAAGAAAGTAACAACTTTATTTCAATATGAAAACATAACTTAATGACCAAACGAAATACATTATATCAAAATTCCATCTCCAAGAAACTTCAAAAAGTCAACATATCTTAACATGAACATCAAAGAGAGCAAGCCATAAATCCCCTTGTGAAAACGCAAACATTGAAAATTGAGATCAGAATATCAAATTTGTAATCATAACATACATCTAAGAATTTACACTACAACACACTACATACACCCACTCATGAAGATGATCATATGAAATGCTTACTTCCATGCATGAAGAACAACTCATGAAGAATTCATACCTTCTATGCACAATGAAAAATTTCACTCTTACATACATGCACGTGTAAACCTTAAACGCATGCATGTTCCTGTATGTTCTGAATGAATGAACACAGGACTTCAATCGAGAGTGGACGACAGACAACAAGTGTATGCAGCACAGATGAAAAAACCAAGACACGTCGTTTTCTATAATCAACATCAAAAGGCATGGAAGAACTTTGAAATTTTAAACTTGTGGTCATGAGGTCATGTAAGAATGTGACATGCATGTAAACATCACATATATACATACATATGCTACACAGAAATACAATGTGCAAGGAAATCTCATAGACTGTGTAAGTAGGCACACAGGCATAACTGCAACACACAGAATTCATACTGACATATAAATTTCTGTGGAAAATTCAAACAGACAAACAAATTTCTTATCTGTGTGAGTTTGCACAGAAATTAAAATAATGTATTAGATTTGTACATATGTAAATCTGTATAGATACAGCCTATGTACATATGTAAATACTAATGCACTAACAAAGGAACTATATTAGAAGAATTTATTAATGTTCTAGTGACTAACAACAGGGACAGCTTGGAAACTGTGTTTAAAGTCTTAGGGAAGTTGGGACAGACATAAATTAAGTAGAGACGTTAGATTGCATTATAATTTGAGGTTAACAATTGTTAGTAATAGAGATTTGTATTTAGTAGAACTTATGGACGTTAGGAGATAAGACAGTTACATATTCAAAATGCTGTTGAAATTGCTGCATGGTTTGTTATTACGTTCAAAAACTATATTCATGTAAATCCCAATTACCTAAGCCATTTTCCTACACCCAAACTTAGCATAGAGGTAGGTAGACAAAATAGTTAAGCTAGATTAGGTTTTATTATCTGGGGAGAATAAAGAAATATTCCGCATAATATAGAGTTAAGAAGAGATAGTTAGAAATTTGACAAGATATATTTAAAAGGTAAGTAACATCAACACAGGATGCTGGATGCATCCTTTCCAAGTCAAAAATAGGGGGATGTAATGTGTGAAGGAGAGATGAAAAAAAGTCTGCAGCAAAGGCTGGAAAAGCAAGGATTCCAGAACTGTCAATCAAGATGAACATTCTATTTGGAATGAGGAATGGAGAAAGACAGATAAGAAGGAGGAGGCAGGGGGCAGCTGGGTAGCTCAGTGGATTGAGAGCCAAGCCTAGAGACGGGAGGTCCTAGGTTCAAATTTGGCCTGAGACACTTCCCAGCTGTGTGACCCTGGGCAAGTCACTTGACCCCCATTGCCTAGCCCTTACCACACTTCCCTGCCTTGAAGCCAATACACAGTATTGACTCCAAGATGGAAGGTAAGGGTTTAAAAAAAAAAAGGAGGAGGCAAACTGAAAATCTTGGTCTCTTTGCCTTGGGACAGAAAAGAGGAAAGACAAGTCTTACTCTCTGGTTTCTCTCTGTTATACCACAGTATGAATCTACAAAGCTGTTGACCATTTTCCTATATCTGAACTATATTCCACTATCCTCCAATTCAGGAATTGTTTGGTATTAGGGAAACCCCAAACCCTCTCTCCCCTCAACTTCTTTTCCTTTCCCCTTCTTTTAAATAAATCCCTTACTTAAATCTTAGAGAAGAGAAAGAGTGATTTATCTGATCTACTAAAAGACTCACTCTGAGCTGATTTCAGTGAGATCAACAGAAGAATCAAATAGGGAGGAGAAGGAAGGAGGGAGGAGGGACAAAGAGAGAGGAAAAGGGAGGGGAAGGGAGGAGGGAGGAGATTGGCAGATCTGATCCTAAAAATCATCATCTCCCACCTAAGTAATCCCCTAATACAACACTCAGAGTTGTCACTGGAAATGGAGGGGGTTAATAGTAGAAGAGGATGGAATGTTGGGAAAACATTTCTGTTTTGTTTCTTCTCAAAATGGTGGGAGCCATCAAGTAGAGGTAAATTAGGGTCCTTGCTAGATACTCCTCCATGTACATTTTGCAGAATAAAACCCATCACTCAATATTTGTGCCCATTCCTACTGTTTTAATAGAGTAATATTTAATAATTTAATAATAAATTATAATAATGTAAATATTATAAATTAGTATATCTAATATAATGTGATATAATAATATAAATTACTGGTATTCTGAAAATAATATCACTATTACTATAACTTAAAAATAATAATTTAACAACAAAGTGGTATTTAATAGAGTAATATTCAATACTTTACTATTAAATTATAATCATGTAGATATTATACATTATTGTATGCAATGCAACATACCGTGATATAATAATATAATATTATGAATTATTGGTATTCTGAAAATAATATAGATATTACTACAAATTATAAAAAATAATTTAATAATAGAGTGGTATTTAATAAAGTAATATTTTAAAATTTAACAATAAATTATAATAATGTAGATATAAATTATTGTGTATCATGTAGCATAATGTGATGTAATAATATAATATTATAAATTACTGGTATTCTTAAAATAATAGATATTGTTATAACTTATAAATAATAATTTAATAATAGAGTGGTATTTAATAGAGTAATAGTCAATAATTTACTAATAAATTATTATAATGTAATATGCATTGTTATATATAACATAATGTGATATAATAATATAATATTATAAATTATTGGTATTTTGAAAATAATAGAGATGTTACTATAAATTATAAATAATAATTTAATATGTGGTTTTTATTAGAGTAATATTCAATACTTTACTAATAAATTATAATAATATAGATATGATTATAAATTATCATATAATGTAACATATTGTGATATAATATAAATTACTAGTATTCTGAAAATAATATATATTACTATAAATTATAAATAATTTAAAATAAAGAGTGGTATTTAATAGAGCAATCTTTAATTTATGTTATACAGTTTAATATATGACTATAGCTTTATTATATTATATCGCATAATATGTATAATATAGTTATAATCTCTGGACCTCAGTTTACCTAAAATACCTAAAATACACAAAGTAACATTCTCACTGACTAGTTTACAGAGTTACTATGAGACTTAGGCAAAGTAGGGAAACAAGCATGTATTAAGTATTCACTATGTGCCACACGTTGTGCTGAGCTCTGGGAATAGAATACAAACAAGAAGAAGGGCAATCCCTACCTCAATATGATGAGGGAAAGCAACACACAAAATGGGGTTGAAAATGGAAGCCCCAGGAGGAATTCTCTCTTTGTGGTGGCCAAAAACTGGAAAGGGAGGGGATGCCCATCAATTGGGGAATGGCTGAGCAAACTGTGGTATATGTTGGTGATGGAATATTATTGTGCTAAAAGGAATAATAAAGTGGAGGAATTCCATGGAGACTGGAACAACCTCCAGGAAGTGATGCAGAGCGAGAGGAGCAGAACCAGGAGAACATTGTACACAGAGACTGATACACTGTGGTATAATCGAACGTAATGGACTTCTCCATTAGTGGCGGTGTAATGTCCCTGAACAATTTGCAGGGATCTAGGAGAAAAAAACACTATTCATAAGCAAAGGATAAACTATGGGAGTGGAAACACCGAGGAAAAGCAACTGCCTGAATACAGCGGTTGAGGGGACATGACAGAGGAGAGACTCTAAATGAACACTCTAATGCAAATATTATCAACATAGCAATGGGTTCAAATCAAGAAAACATGTAATGCCCAGTGGATTTACGCGTCAGCTATGGGGGGTGGGGGGGGAGGAAAAGAAAATGATCTATGTCTTTAATGAATAATGCTTGGAAATGATCAAATAAAATATAATAAAAAAAATTAAAAAAAAAGAAAATGGAAGCCCCAGGAGGAATTCACCAATGGAAGGAGGGAGCCAGCATGGCAGAGGGATGGATACTCCACAGTGAGAAGGTCAGAGGGAAGTAGGTTGGCTGTTCAAGGGAGAGGAAGTCCCAGGTGCTGAGAGAAGTTCCACAGTGAGATGGCAACCAAGGCACAGTATTGAAGACCCAAGTGGCCAGAAGCACAGTCAGAAGGACAATGAAGACTGGCCAACTTGGGTTCTTTCCAAAATGGAAACCCCAAAAGAAATTCACCAATGAGAGAAGGTGGTTGTCATGGCAGATGGATGTTCCAGGATGGGCAGGCCACAGGGAAGGATGGATATTCCAGAATAAGGAGGCCATGGGTGCTGAGGATGAGATGACAGCTGAAGTATAGTGTTGCAGGCTAGAAAGATTCAAATAAGATAATGCAGGCAAAGTGCTTTATAAGTCATTAAACTCATATCAATGTCAACTAGTATTATCCTCCACCCTTCTCTGTTTCAATAACAATAATTCATTTCTATAGTGTGTTAAAGTTTACAAAAATGCTTTCCCCACCACAAGCCTTTATGACAAGTAAAATAAACATTCCATCTTCAAGGGATCTATGATCCCTCCAATGATCCAGCCTGCAACTCACCATACTTGTTCACTAATATGGCCCTTGTCAGTGGCCCCCATGAGGCTCCCTTAGAGCACCTCTCCAATGCGCTAGTCTAGGTGCCACTTCATCACTGGGCTGTCCACTCTTCATGCCTTATGACCAGTCCAGCTCATTTTCTAAGCTTAGGTTCCCTGGATTCCATCTTTGATTCCATTCTTTGCACTTTACTCCACTTACTGCACTCTTTGTTATCGGTATCACATACACTCTATTTACAAAAATACCCATCAGTCATCTCTCCACAGCTGTCCAGATTACCTTCATTTTTTAAAAACTCTTACCTTCAGTCTTAAAACTCATACTGAGTAATGGTTCCAAGGTAGGAGTGGTAAGAGTTAAGCAACTGGGACTAAGTGACTTGCCCAAGTGGCACAGTTAGGAAGTGTCTGAGCCCAAATTTGAACCTTGGACCTCTCATCTCTGGGTCTGGCTCTCTTTCCACTGAGCCACCAAGCTGTCCCCTAAATTACCTTCAAGTTGAATTCTTGAATTCTTCAGTGACAATTATGTTCTACAATTCACAGAATGATTTTTCCAGCATCACTGGAAAACTATTGATATTTTTTAATGTGTTATTATTTCTTGTAATAGCTTGAGGTCTCTGAAAGGGCCACATATTCTTTCCAATCAATAAACAAGCATTTATTAAGCTTTTATCGTGTGCCAGGGACTATGCAACTTGCTGGGTGTACAAGGGGGAAAAGTAAAATAGTTCCTGCCTTCAAGGAGCATACCTTCTCACTTAATCTTTGTTTGACTCTGTTGCTTCAACTGTAAAATGAGAACAAAAGCACCTACCTGCCTCCCAGATTTGTTGTGAGGATCAAATAAGAACATATTTGGAAAAGTGTTTAATACAGCATCCAGCACATAGTAGGTACTAAATAAATGCTTATTCCCTTCCCATTCCATAGATGTGGAAATATACATGTATAAAATGTACAGAGAGATGTATATAGATATATCTAATATCTAATAGATAAATAGTAGTAGTAGTCTCTTGGTAACTGAGGATGACAATTGTCTTTGTGTGTTTTCATCTATGATAGATGAGTGTGCACAAAGACACTTGTGCGTGAAGGAGATTTAAGTGGAAAAGTCAATGCACAGAGACAGTCCCACTCTCTCGGCGTTGGAAGCCTGGGTCCAGTGGCACGAAAGGTCGTTACACCTGGAGACTTCCTCAGCTGCATTGGATGGCCATGTTGTCCTTTGTGCTCCAACACGCCCTAAGCACTCCACAGTGCTTTGCTGCGTCGCCCTCTCAGCCGTTGAACCTTCTTGTTGGTTTCTTCTGCCTGTTCCGCCAAAGCAGTCTTCACATGCTGGGTGAGCAAAGCCCTGGTTCACCAGGGGTCAACGACCCGATGGCTACTCTCACAAGGTTTAGCCAACCTGTCAAAGCTGTTACCCAGGGTGTGACCGCTGCTGCATGCTAGCAGCTACTAGGAGCCACAAGTGAGAGCTCGGTGTCAGAGATAAATAATATCTAATAATACTATAATATAGATATATGATGTAGATATTCTATTCCTTATATATAAATATGTGATATGTTTCTATAAAGAGAAAATATATACACATATTTGTAAATACAAAATAAATATTTATAAAATTTATATATAATAAGGTACAAGGTAATTTTAGAGGAGGTAGAGGCATGAGAAATGAGGAAAGCTCAGGAAAGGACTCATGTAAAGGTAATGCTTAAGTTCAGGTTTGATAGGGAGGCCAAGAGTTGGAGGTGAGAAGAAAGGCCTTTCGGGAATGGGGACCAAACTGTGCAAGGACACACAGAGAGATGATGTCTGTGTGTGTCTGTATGCATGTGTGTTTGTGTGAATAATAGCAAGAAGGTCAAGTTGGCCATTCCAAAGAGTGATATAGAAAAGGGAGTCATGTAGAGTAAGGCTGGAAAGGTAAATTGGAACTAGGTGGTAAAGAGCTTTAAATTCTAAATAAAGAAGTTTCCCCAGCTGGTTTCTCCCTCTTACTCATTTCTGTGCCCCGTTTATTATCCATGTTCAGAGTCTAGCCAAGAGAAGATCTGATAGAACAAATCAGTGGGCTAGTCATTCAACTACCATCAAGACAGTCAGAATATTAACCTCTGAGAATCCCACAATAAAATGCTGACACAGGACCAAAGCACAAAGATATATAGAGATATATAGAATCATTAAGGAAGCTAGGCTAGGGGCAGGTAGGTGGCTCAGTGGATAAAGAGCCAGGCCTGAAGAAGGGAGGTCCTGGGTTCAAATATGCCCTCAGTTTCTTCCTAGCTGTGTAGCCCTGGGAAAATCACTGAACCCCAGTTGCCTAGCCCTTACCAATCTTCTGCCTTAGAACCCATATGAGAGAGAGAGAGAGAGAGAGAGAGAGAGAGAGAGAGAGAGAGAGAGAGAGAGAGAGAGAGAGAGAGAGAGAGACTATGTATTCTTTGTCCCCTTGGATTCTTCTGTGTGGATGATTAAGCTGAATCTAATTTTAATTGACCATGAGCCTCAGTAAAGTGGCACTGCAGTATTTGGGGGTTAGATGCAACTCACACAATGTTCGTAGCAGACAAGAACATTTGAAAGATCTCGATTACTACAAGAAATCTCTCCTTTCCACTAATTTTTTTTTTTTTGCCATGCACGGACATCCTCAGAGACAAACACCATTCCATTTCCATTTGATGCCTGGATTGACATTGATCATCAGAAATCATAAAACAAAGATCTCTCTGTTGTTGCATTTGTAAGGGTAGAGATCAATGGAATCAATCGATCAATCACCCCAAACCTGATTAAAGTAGCTAAGAAGACCTCCAGATAGTGATGCCTTTATCAGGTGAGAAGATTACTCTAGTGAATCAATCCATCAACAGCATTGAATTAGTTGGGGTGGCAGATGGGGGTGGGGAGAAGTTCTTACTTGATTCAGAAGGAGTGAATAAAATGAGGTGGACTACACAGGAAGTGCATTGGGATTGACTGAAGTGGCAAGTCATGCCCTGTGGAGCTTGGACTGAAAATGGCAAGCTAGACCAGAATCTAGCATCCCACCAGCAGGTCAGCCTAGTGAGGAAGCAATTCCAGCTAAGCCCTTGAAGAGGAATCATTTGTGGCATTGAGGAAGGACAGAGCCTTTATCTCCTCCCCTGCCCCAACACCAAAAATTGACCCTGTGAACTTCAAAAGGTCAGAAGATTTGGCCTTCCTTTAACATCCTAGCAATATCCCCAGAATAGCAGGGACTGATGGTGGTTTGTTTCAGACATGGAGGACATGAAGTCTGAGTCTCTATAAGGAGCCCTCTAGAAATCTACTCTATATCTGAAGGGAGCTTTGAGAGCACCCCAATGGGGAGAAAAGAACTTCCAGAAATTCAAGAAGTTATCCCTTTGGCACATGTGCGTTCCAAGATCCACATTCCCCTAGGCTCTACATACTCTTGGAAGAACAAGTTCCCAGTTTCACAGGGGGTAAGGATATTAGATTGGACAGAGTGCTAGACCTGGAGTCAAGAAGTCTCATCTTCCTGAGTTCAGATCTGGCCTCAGACACTTATCAACCATGTGACAGTAACTGAACCCTGTTGGCCTCCGTTTCCTCATCTGTAAAATGACCTATAGAGGGAAATGCCAAACCACTTCAGTATCTTTGCCAAGAAAACCCCAACAACCCTCGTGAAGAGTCAGGCATGACAGAACAACAATAACAACAAGGGAAAGATGTTTTGTAACATTTGTCCTCATTACACCACCTTAGGAAATATCTTTCTCTAAATGCTAATTATGTTGGGCTGGCTACATCAACTGATAATCCACAGAGAGCATGATGTGAGCTCCTTATGCATGATAGCAGTAGAAAGATACCCCCAGTTCCTCAGGGTTATTCCCAAAACCTTGTAGAAATTGGGGAAACTGACCTGTTAGTCCAGGTAAGAGTTAGGAGAGTGAGTCCCAGAGGCTGCGCTACACATCTATAAAAGAATCTCATAAAATGGTAAAGTGTGCATTGGAGACACCATTGTTGGAGAAGAGCCTGAAAGACTTTGTTTTGCTTAAATTAGATGCTTTTTAATATGCAAAATGAGAAGCAAAAATGGAAGGGGACTACCTAAGTCTGTGGGCCACTAGTTGGGTCTTACATTCTTTCCACCTTTCCATCAGCTACATGACTGTGAAGGTGTAGTATAAAATACTTTACAAGAGACTGCCTATTCCTTTTTCATATGTTCAATAAGGATACCCTTGATATGTATGGAGCCCATTCTCTTGATTGTTGGGATTTTATAGAAATAAGAATTAGGCATGTGGGTCAATCTTCTTAATCATTTTATTTTGGTAATAATAGTGTAATAGGGCATTGGCATGTGCCCAGATCAACTAAGATGGTGTCATCCATGAAAGATATAGCAGGGACCTGCTTATGGAAGAAGATAGCCTTGACTGACCTACCACATAAGTGTGAGTAGTTTCTTTCCATACCTAAGTGGCTGGACTTGCCATCTTTCTATGGCTGCCATCTTTAAAACTCCCAGACTAGTACTTAAATTCGTTTCTCTACTAAAAGTATTATATTTTTAGAGGTTTATTAAAGATTATTAGAAATCAAGAATAAAGAAATACAAAATAAGAAAGTATGTGCCTAGGGCACATAGCCCATTCACAGCCACTTACATTTTGCGGGCCAGGTAGAGAGACACATGTGCTTAGAAGCGGAAGAAGAGAGGCTCTTGGGAGGCAGAGAGCCCTTTAAATAAAAATTGTGTTCTCACACTCAGGTGAGATTATAGGGAATTCTGGGAAGTACCAAGGACTTCTGGGGATTGAAGTCTGGGGTTCAAATCTCCATTTTTACATTTTCCCCATTTGATCATTATTGGGGAAGCAATTTCCCCAAAAGGATGATGAAAACATAATCAACTTAAAGATTACAATAATTTGAGGATAAAAGGAAAAAAGAACAAAACCAATAATTGCTAGATGCATTGACAAAAATCCAGTTAGGGGGAAGTCCCCTTTGGCATGAAAGTATACATACAAATAAATGTTCAATCAACCACACCCAAAGTTCATTCTTGATCTTCTTGTGCAGCTTGTGGTCTGAAGGCATCTTCCTGGTATCTTCTCCAAACAGTTCAGTTTCTGGATTCGGAGAGGTAGCATGTTTCTTAACCTAAAATTCTTCTCAAAAGGAATTTAAACTTTGCCATTTAAAATAATAATATTTTTACATTCCCCCCCCCCTTGAAGAGGGTGATTGAAAAACACAGGGATCATTTAGGAATACATGGCTGAGTTATGAGGTATATGAATCAATTGGCAAGAGAAATTAAAAAGACATCAGAAAAATCAAAATAAAAAAATAATTTCTGGATGAAAATATAAACTATCAAAGTCTTATGTGTAAAAATTCTAAGTAAAGGAAAAATAAATCTATAACAGGTCCTTGAATCAGGGCCCAATTATAAGCAAGTAAGCTTTTACCCAATTAGTAGCCAGGACTACAGAAAGTTTGCCACACTATGAAAGACAGAAAAGGGACTAGGAGCCAGGTAGGAGCCAAGTTAGGGATACTCATCTGTAAGTATTTTCACAAAGAGTGTGGATACAAGGAAGGCCTATGTCTTAACATATGTTAAGCATTGCAACCTTGAGTCTTCACACTAGGTTCAAGTCCTTTGTATTGGCTTAGAAGTACATTAATCCTTCCTGGATTGGTTCCTTTTTTGACCTGTGTGCTCTTTTGGCACAACTCAGGTTTAGCTTTGTGCTTCTTTGGCCCTGTGCAATGGCTCTTTTGTATATTTTGTCCTGGAATCAGACAGAATCATTAAGCAGAGTCCCATAATTTTTTAAACAATTAGTGGCATCATTTTTATAGTCTCAATCTTTGGGGGCATGCATTGACATTATAGCATATGTATTTTAAACTTATTTTACTCATAAATCAAAAAGTTAAAGAAAATCTTAATACTGGTGACATGTGCTTCAAATATAAAAAGGAGAGAAAAAATAAAAGACTGAAATAGTATATTGTACAAGCAAGAAAAATATAATAAAAATGTTTTTAAAATAAAAATATAGCTTATAATCAATCATTAACACACTGTGTCAGCTAAGAAAATATAGAATACAAGGCTTTCTCACCAAAAATGAGATCCACTTCCTTTTCATATCTGGCCATGATCCACTGTGAGTACAATGTGATATGGAAATCACTTTAAAAGACTGATATATATTAATTTAAGGTCGCCAAGGAATTCAGCTATGTAATTCCTAAATGAAAACTCAAGTCAGCTGTCAACCTTTTATGGTGTTTTTAATTACAAACAGGAGGAAGAAAAGTATTAGGGGAAGAGAGAGAGAGAGGGAAAGGGGAGAGAAGGAAATAGGGCTTAAACACCCACTCTTCTTAAGCTGAGCCAAAGGCCCAAGGCCCTGGATAGCCGAGGCAAAGAAAAGAGATCAGTCCCTATCACTCACGTGACCAAAATGGAGAAACAGTCTGTGGGCTCCTCCACTCCAAAAACCAGGCTCCAACAACCACCATCTTCTTCCCTCCACACAGGAAGTCCCCAGAACTCCTGAGCTCTCCTCTACCTCACTTCCTGTCTCTCCCCTGTGCCAATGGTGGTTCTAGCTTAACCCAGGACCGCCCAGAGGTCTGTCCCCTTTGCACATGTCTGTTGAAGGCCATATTCTCAAATAATTAAATCTTGAGCTTTGCTGCAGTCCTTCCTAAATCCTATTACCCTGAGTAGGGTGGAGATTGTAGTTTCCAAGACCTGATTCTGTCATTCCAAGTATCTCTATTATTATTGATCAGGAAATAGCCAAATCCCATCCTCTAAAGAATGGTTTGAACAGGGTTGAGTAGTTTTGAAATTCACAACAAGCAAATGAATTTTACAAAGTAATAGGTTTTGTTTTTTTTTAATAAAGAACAGTGGTGCAACAGAACTGTAACAGTTAAATTAGTATCTCTACCAAAAGCATTATATTTTTAGAGGTTTATTAAAGATCATTAGAAATCAAGGATAAAAAAATACAAAATAAGAAAGCACGTGTCTAGGGCACATAGCCCATTCACAGCCACTTACATCTTGTGGACCAGGTAGAGAGACACATGTGTTTAGAAGCAGAAGAAGAGAGGCTCTTGGGAGGCAGAGAGCCCTTTAAATAAAAATTGTGTTCTCACACTCAGGTGAGATTATAGGGAATTCTGGGAAGTACCAAGGACTTCTGGGGATTGAAGTCTGGGGTTCAAATCTCCATTTTTACAATTTGTGTCTCTCACCTTTCCCCTCCCCTCTCTTCCCTTCCCTTTGTTATGATTAAAATTCTCTGGAGATTGTATCTTAATTTATAATTATTTATTAAATAATAAAAAGGGCTCCAAAGAAAAAGAAAGCAGCAGTCACATATGGCTGGCCACTTTGCCTTCCCTTCCAAGAGCCAGGCTAATACACAGGTACTTGCTCTGGATTCCCAGGAAAACAGCCCCTACTTCCTCCCAGTACTCCAATTTATGTTCTTTGTGACATCCCTTTCCTAAGCCTTTCTGATTGAAGGACTCTCGCACCTCGCTCTGGACAAGAGGCGGGCCTTTGAACACAGGGAGTCACAAGGCCTTTAGAATGGTTTCACAGGGTCCACTTTTCTCTTCCCCAGTAACTTAAAAGGCTTGTTTACAGATAAACCAAAAGCTCTGTCTCCTTCCTATTCAACAAGAGGGTGGGGGAAGAAGCAATTTAGGGCCTCAATCTTAAGATCAAATCTTTCTTTTTTTTCTTTTCAAATCCAAAAGCTGTCCTGGCTTGCCAAAAAAAAGGGGTACAGACTATTGTTAAATTTCCAAACGTTCCCTTCCCTTCCCTTCTCTCTATGCCCCTCTCCTCTTCCAGTGGCACTCAGGAGTGAAGGATTCTGTTCACTCCATAGGTGGCATCATGCAATAATTCGGGACAAAGACATCCACAGAGTCAGTCAATGCAAGCCACCTTCTCTCAGAAGCAAGTCCCTGGAATCACCCATATGTGTGTCTCCATCTTTGGTGTTCTGGCCATGCATCAAAGCCCCATCACATTAGCAACGAAGTTTGTTTGTTTTTTAATTGCTTGGGATCTTTCCTTCTTCCATACACCTTAAGTCCCTTCCACCACAGATTGCTCCTATATCTCTCTACTCCAGTCGAACATAGATCTAGACTTAGATGGCATCCAATCTAACACTTCCATTTTTCCAAATGAGGAAATTGATGCCCAAAGATGTAAATATCAGAGAAAGGATTCAAACCTGGGGCCTCACTTATTTTTGCCTTCTTTAGTGCTATTTCAGCTTACTCATACAGTATGCAGGTCTCACTGTCATAAATGAGGAAGAGTGCAGCCCATTTATCCCATGTTCCACCCATCTATTGCTCTCCTTCCAGCTTCAGTTTTTTTTTTTAAACCCTTACCTTCCGTCTTGGAGTCAATACTGTGTATTGGCTCCAAGGCAGAAGAGTGGTAAGGGTAGGCAATGGGGGTCAAGTGACTTGCCCAGGGTCACACAGCTAGGAAGTGTCTGAGGCCCAATTTGAACCTAGGACCTCCCGTCTCTAGGGCTAGCACTCAATTCACTGAGCTACCCAGCTGCCCCCCCCCCAGCTTCAGTTTTAAACATCTTTGCAATGACCCAACTTAAGTAAGCCTCCTGCCAGGTTTTCCATAACCACCATTTTCCTTCTACTGCTTCTCATTGTTTCATGAGGAGCTAATGGTCATAATCTATCATCTTCTTCTATAAGATTTTTGTCTCTAAATTTCTATTCGAAACCACATGTTACTCCTCTTGGCAGTGAGATGGTGTGTTTTCAGACTGGCTTCTGAATTCTGTTGGCCTCTTCAAGGTTATTTTTTTTTTCACTTAAATTTCTACAGGAAATGGAGATCTTGTCAATGTCTTTTCTGTTAAAAAATTCTAATTTTATAGATGAAGAATCTCAAGGCTCAAAGACCATGGCTTGCTCAACAAGTAATTGAGCTTTTGATCTAAGTAAGCCTCCTGTCTTCTGCACATTTTTTCTTAAACCCTTACCTTCCATCCATTTTAGAATCAATACTGTGTATTGTTTCCAAGGCAGAAGAATAGTAAGGGCCAGGCAATGGAGGTAAAGTGACTTGCCCAGAGTCACATAGCTAGGGAGTATCTGAGGCCAGATTTAAACCCAGGGAAATAGGAAAATGATATTAATTATAATAAAACTTGTGGCTTATCAGTCTACAGATTACCCTTAAGGGATGAAGTAAAAAAGATACTATGTTGGCTCAGACACTTCCTAGCTCTGTGACCCTGGGCAAGTCACTTAACCCCCATTGCCTAGCCTTTACTACTCTTCTGCCTTAGAACCAATACAGAGTATTGATTCTAAGACAGAAGGTAAGGGTGTTAAAAATTAAAAAGCAATTTAAAAAATATACTCAGTGTGTATGTGCATGAATTGGGAAAGGAATTATGGTAGTTTCTTCTTGTCCTGAGGGAAATGCGAAACATAAAAAGAATGACAAGGTGCATTAACAGAATGATTTAAATAAAACTCAGGGACTTGTCAGTCCAGTTGCCATCAGTTGGAAAGCTAATATTTAAACCTTGTCAGAACATAAAACCATTTGAAAGGCAGCTAATTAGCCATTTTGCATTCCACCTTAGTTAGCACTGTCTGGTCAAAGAGCCAAGCTTGATCTTGCCAGAAGTCTACATCTGCCACTCCAGAGACCACCTCCCATGTCACCATTCACCAACTGTCAGTGGAATCTCTAGTGGGTCCTGTGGATGCATAGCTCTCAGGGTACTGGCTCGCCTGAGATTATGAAAAAACCAACATAAAAGGAGGAAAAGGCAGCCAGTTCAAGTCCAGTCCAGCCCATACTCCATGTGGACTCCAGAGACAGGACCACCATGATACCCTGAATGGCCACACCATAGAGGGTCCAGATAAAAGCTATTTCTTCCTTTAAAAGATCTACTGACGCATCAGTTTTTCCAACTCAGTAGCCCATAAGTGGACTGTTTGTCTCCCATTGCAAATTCAGGAGAGACGTGGCACAGGTGGCTTCCATGGCGTCTCCTAGATCCAAGAATGGCAATTGAGCGTTCTAGGAGTGGTGTAAGAATGGCTTCCCACTACATACATGTATTTTCCATTAACTTATCTATTTTCACATTGTCATACCCCTTGTCCCCAAGTTGAACTAAGCTTCTTGAGGATCGGAATTGTTTTTGTTACAGTGTGTAGCGCCAACTCCTTGAACTTTAAAAATGTGGCGAATGAGTGAATGAAACTAGATTGAAGAAGCAGATGTTAAGACATTAACATCTCCTTGTCAGGCCCCAACCTGTTTTGTTCCCTCTCAATGTGTGAGAGGATTTTAGTAGGTTCTCCACATTTACCTAATCACTCCCTGATTGGGCCAGTGCTCTCAGGAAACATGTTCTGTGACCCAATTTGAATGGTTTCTCACAATTACACAAAGCCAGCTAATTGCCATCTTTGGGTTCCATTTGCTAGGCTAATTGGACAAAATAAAACTAATGAATAATCAGAATGAGATTTATAATTGGATTCTTGAAAACCTTGATAGGGAAAATATTTCAGGTCTAAGCATTCAGAGAGGGCAGGGTTGCTGGATTCTGAGAGCATTCTGTGACTATTATCTGAAGCAGTCGAAGGATAGTGCTCAAAAGGAGAACTGCGAATTCTTTCTGTTTTCAAGTAATTGTATTTTCCCCCTAATTACGTGTAGAGACAATTTTTAAAAATTTTATAATATTTTATTTGATCATTTCCAAGCATTATTCGTTAAAGACAAAGATCATTTTCTTTTCCTCCCTCCCATCCCCCATAGCCGACGCGTGATTCCACTGGGTATCACATGTGTTCTTGATTCGAACCCATTGTCATGTTGTTAATATTTGCATTAGAGGGTTCGTTTAGAGTCTCTCCTCTGTCATGTCCCCTCAACTGCTGTCTTCAGGCAGTTGCTTTTCCTTAGTGTTTCCACTCCCACGGTTTATCCTCTGCTTATGAATAGTGTTTTTTCTCCTAGATCCCTACAGATTGTTCAGGGACATTGCATTGCCACTAATGGAGAAGTCCATTACGTTCGATTGTACCACAGTGTATCAGTCTCTGTGTACAATGTTCTCCTGGTTCTGCTCCTTTTGCTCTGCATCACTTCCTGGAGGTCGTTCCAGTCTCCATGGAACTCCTCCACTTTATTATTCCTTTTAGCACAATAGTATTCCATCACCAACATATACCACAGTTTGCTCAGCCATTCCCCAATTAATGGGCATCCCCTCGTTTTCCAATTTTTTTGCCACCATAAAGAGCGCAGCTATGAATATTTTTGTACAAGTCTTTTTGTCCATTATCTCTTTGGGGTACAGACCCAGCAGTGCTATGGCTGGGTCAAAGGGTAGATATTCTTTTGTTGCCCTTTGGGCATAGTTCCAAATTGCCCTCCAGAATGGTTGGATCAGTTCACAACTCCACCAGCAATGCATTAATGTCCCCACTTTGTCACATCCCCTCCAGCATTCATTACTTTCCTCTGCTGTCATGTTAGCCAATCTGCTAGGTGTGAGGTGATACCTCAGAGTTGTTTTGATTTGTATCTCTCTGATTATTAGAGATTTAGAACACTTCTTCATGTGCTTATTAATAGTTTTGATTTCTTTACCTGAGAACTGCCTTTCCATGTCCCTTGCCCATTTATCAATTGGAGAATGGCTTGATTTTTTGTACAATTGATTTAGCTCTTTATAAATTTGGGTAATTAAACCTTTGTCAGAAGTTTCTGTGAAGATTTTTTCCCAATTTGTTGTTTCCCTTAATTACATTGGTTTTGTTTGTGCAAAAGCTTTTTAGTTTGATGTAGTCAAAATTATTTATTTTACTTTTTGTGATTCTTTCTATGTCTTGCTTGGTTTTAAAGTCTTTCCCCTCCCAAAGGTCTGACATGTATACTATTCTGTGTTTACCCAATTTACTTATGGTTTTCTTCTTTCATGTTTAAGTCATTCACCCATTTTGAATTTATCTTGGTGTAGGGTGTGAGGTGTTGATCTATTCCTAATCTCTCCCACACTGTCTTCCAATTTTCCCAGCAGTTTTTATCGAATAGTGGATTTTTGTCCCAAAAGCTGGGATCTTTGGGTTTATTGTATACTGTCTTGCTGAGGTCGCTTTCCCCCAGTCTATTCCACTGATCTTCCTTTCTGTCTCTTAGCCAGTACCAAATTGTTTTGATGACTGCTGCTTTGTAATATAGTTTTAGGTCAGGGACTGCAAGGCCCCCATCGTATGTGTTTTTTTTTTCATTATTTCCCTGGATATCCTTGATCTTTTGTTATTCCAGATGAATTTTGTTATGGTTTTTTCTAAATCAGTAAAGAAATATTTTGGGAGTTCAATGGGTATGGCACTAAATAGATAAATAAGTTTGGGTAGGATGGTCATTTTTATTATATTGGCTCGTCCTATCCATGAGCAGTTAATGTTTTTCCAGTTGCTCAAGTCTAGTTTTAGTTGTGTGGAGAGTGTTTTGTAGTTGTGTTCATATAGTTCCTGTGTTTGTCTTAGGAGATAGATTCCTAGGTATTTTATTTTGTCTAAGGTGATTTTGAATGGGATTTCTCTTTCTAGTTTTTGCTGCTGAGCTGTGTTGGAGATATATAGAAATGCTGATGACTTATGTGGGTTTATTTTGTATCCTGCAACTTTGCTAAAGTTATTGATTATTTCAATTAGCTTTTTGGTTGAATCTCTAGGATTCTTTAAGTAGACCATCATGTCATCTGCAAAGAGTGATAACTTGGTCTCCTCCTTGCCTATTTTGATGCCTTCAATTTCTTTTTCTTCTCTAATTGCTACTACTAGTGTTTCTAGTACAATGTCAAATAATAGAGGTGATAATGGGCATCCTTGTTTCACTCCTGATCTTATTGGGAATGCATCTAGTTTATCCCCATTGCAGATGATATTAGCTGATGGTTTTAGATATATACTGTTTATTATTTTTAGGAATGACCCTTCTATTCCTATGCTTTCTAGTGTTTTTAATAGGAATGGGTGTTGTATTTTATCAAATGCTTTTTCTGCGTCTATTGAAATAATCATGTGGTTCGTGATGGTTTGCTTGTTGATGTGGTCAATTATGTGGATGGTTTTCCTAGTATTGAACCAGCCCTGCATCCCTGGTATAAATCCTACTTGATCATGGTGGATGACCCTTCTGATCACTTGCTGGAGTCTTTTTACTAGTATCCTATTTAAGATTTTTGCTTCTATATTCATTAGGGAGATTGGCCTATAGTTTTCTTTCTCTGTTTTTGACCTGCCTGGTTTTGGAATCAGTACCATGTTTGTGTCATAGTAGAGACAATTTTTAACATTTGTTTTCTGACATTTTGTGATCCAAATTCTCTCCCTCCCACCTCTTTCCCCTCCCTGAGATGGCTTATACATGTGATATCATGCAATACATATTGTGAAAGAAGACACATATCACACATACAAGAAAAAACTCATGAAGGAAATAAAGTGGAAAAAGAATATGCTTCGATCTGTTATACGCCAAATTCCTTCTATAGTGGTGGATAGCATTTTTCCTCACAAGTAAGTCCCTTGGAGTTCTTAGATCCTTGCATTTCTGATAAATGCTGATGATAATCATTCACAGAGGATCACTGTCCAATATTGTTGTCACTGTGTACAACATTTTCCTGGTTCTTCTCATTTCACTCTGCATAATTATGTTCATATAAGTCTTCCAAGTTTTTCTAATATCATCCTGCTCATCATTTCCTATGGCACAATAAGTATTCCATCACTATCACATACCACACTTTGTTCATTCGTTGCCCAGTTGATGGATATTTTCTCAATAAGAATTACAAATTCTTAACAATTATATGAAAAACAATAAGAAAAAGAAATACAAGTTGAAACAACTCTAAGGTTTCATATCACTCTTATCAAGTTGGCAAAGATGATCAACAATAGGAATAGCCAGTATCAAAAGGATAAAAGGAAGATTGGCATACTGATGCATCATTGGTGGAGTTGTCCAATCATTCTAGAAAATGGAATTATTCAAAGAGAATCACTAAAATGTCCCTATCCTTTGACTCAGAGAGTCCTCTGTTCCACATATACTCAAAAAAGGTCAATGACAAAAAGAAAAGCTCTATATATACCAAAATATTTTATAACACAAAGTTTTGAAATAGCAAAGAACTGGAAACAAATAGATCCCCCTTGACTGAGAAAGGCTTAACAAATTGTGGCACATGAATATTATGGAATATTATTGTGCTATTAAAAATGATAAATGGGATAAATACAGAAGAACCAGGAAAATAATAGGTGCAATAACTACATCAGGGTAAATGGAAAGAACAAGAGAAGAAACACTCAGGATAAATGTAGCAGGATTATCATAACCAAGCTTGGCACCCAAAACAGATATAAAAGAAGGTGCCTCCCACTGCTTCTTGGCAGAGGTGTGGAACACCAAATTATGTCAGACTTTGCTGATAGGATTGTTGGTTTTGTCGCATTTTTTTCTTCCCCCACTTTTGGTTCTGGGAGATGGCTCTCTGAGAGAAGCAATGTAAAAACAAAAAGATCAATAATTTTTTTTTTGTCATAAGCCTGAATTTCAACCCAACTCGTCTAAAAGGACTTCTACGTCCCAGCTCCATCCTCAAGCTTAATCACACACCATAATAATAGCTGACATTTAGATAACTCTTTAAAGTCCATGAAGCATTTTAGATTTTCTCATTCAAGCTTCACAAAAACCCTGGGAGCTAGCTGCTATTACTGTTCTCAGTCTGCAGCTGGAGAAAGTACCACTAGAGGGCACTGGAGTCAGGAAGATTCATCTTTCTGAGTTCAAATCTGACCTCAGGCACTTACTAGCCAAGTGATCCTGAGCAAGTCACTTAAGCTTGTTTGCCTTGGTTTCCACATCTGTAAAATGACCTGGAGAAGAAGATGGTAAAGCACTCCAGTATTTTTGCCAAGAAAACCCCAAATGGGGTCATGAGTCCAACCCAACTGAACAACAACTACATTTAGAAGCCAACCGGAGTTGACTCATTTCAATTCCACCCTATTCAACAAGTACTTGGCATAAAGGCTAGGAAAATGTATAAACAAAAAGGAAACTCCCTACCCTGATATTTTACTAGGAGAAAATAAAATTCTGTTTCATTCCATTTAATCCAATGAGCATACATTAAGAACTTCCTACCCAGGTCCAGATCTGGCCTCCGACACTTCCTAGCTGGGTAACTCTGGACAAGTCACTTCACCTCAATTGCCGATCCTTTACCAGTCTTCTTCCTTGGAACCAATGTTTAGTATCAATTCTAAGGCAGAAGGTACCGGTTTAAAAAAAAAAAGAACCTCCTATGTGGGAGTGCCTCATGCTAGCCACCAGGGATAGAAAAATAAAACCAGCCCCTGTCCTTTAGGAGCTTTTTTTTCCATTGGGAAATTTTCACTGACCTTATTGGGAGGCAAAATCACTAGTGACCTAACAATAGCCCAAGGATCTGAAAAATAAAACCAAGTAAACGTAATGTCTTGACAAAGTGGTTTATAAAAAGCAGATGGGCATCTAGCTGCTAGTGCATTTGCCCAATTCCCCCAATAACTCTGAACTTGCTTCACACGGGCGTATATCAATATATAGGCATAGAGAGAGACAAAAATTATATAGAGACTGACGCCATTTTTAAAATATCATAGAGTAAAAAAAAGTCATGGATGATAAATCTGTAACGGTAAACTGGAGCTATATTGTCAGTGGCTTTAGAAGCCAAGCAGAAGTTGTAGTTTGTCCAAGAAGCAAGAGAGAGGAAGCTTCTGGAGCAGGGCAGCAGTATGGTGTTATGGGTAATATGGTTATACACTCATCCTTTCCACATTGAGACTTTCTCTATCATGGTTTCAATATATCTTTTTTTTTTTTTAAACCCCTACCTTCCGCCATAGAATCAATACTGTGTATTGGTTCCAAGGCAGAAGAGTGGTAAGGGCTAGGCAATGGGGGTCAAGTGACTTGCCCAGGGTCACACAGCTGGGAAGTGTTTGAGGTCAGTTTTGAACCCAGGACCTCCCATCTCTAGACCTGGTTTTCCATTCAGCGAGCTACCTAGCTGCCCCCTGGTTTCAATATATCTTGAGTTAGCATAAGAAATTAAATGAAATCTTTGGGGGGTTTGCAGAAACCATAGACAACATGTGAAGGTCAGCAGATGATACAAAAAAAAGTTTAGAAATTCACCCCAAATTTACAATAAGATACTGTAAATACCCGATAAAGAAAAAAAGAAAAAATTCACTTCTCTGAGTACAAAGGGAAAGCCAAAAAACTTTTACATGAATTTTCCAGATTTTGCCATCCCTTCCCACACATGTGGAAGGGGCATCTGAATACCATAGGAGTGTCCATTTGGCTTCCATTTGTGATTTTCTTTTGATTCTTGGCAGCTTTTTATTCATAATATTACCTTCCATCAATCCCATTCCTTTTGTAACGAAGGAATATGGCCCTAGTCAATGAGCACATTGGTCATGTCTGAAAATATAGGCTTAATTCCCCACCTCCAGTTAACCACTTCTCTACCAAAGTACATGAAAAATGTTTCACCAGCAGTCTTCTGACATCATAATTGGCAGCTTTGATGGTCAGAGTTTTCGCATTTTTATGTTATCTTCTTCTCATCATTGTTGTCATCATCTAAGCTAAAAGTTCTAGGGATGAGTGGGTGGCTCAGTGGATTGAGAGTCAGGCCTAGTGATGGGAGGTCCTGGGTTCAAATCTGGACTCAGACACTTCCCAGCTGTGTGACCCTGGGCAAGTCACTTGACCCCCATTGCCTAGCCCTTACCTCTCTTTTGCCTTGGAACCAACACACAGTATTGACTCCAAGACGGAAGGTAAGGGTTTAAAATAAATGAAGGAAGGAAGGAAGGAAGGAAGGAAGGAAGGAAGGAAGGAAGGAAGGAAGGAAGGAAGGAAGGAAGGAAGGAAGGAAGGAAGGAAGGAAGGAGGGAAGGAGGGAAGGAGGGAAGGAGGGAAGGAGGGAAGGAGGGAGGGAAGGAGGGAAGGAGGGAAGGAGGGAGGGAAGGAGGGAAGGAGGGAAGGAATAAGCTAGAGGTTCTTAGTCTCAGGTCTACGAATTTTTTTTTAATATTTTAGTAACATGCTTCATTATCATTGGTTTCCTTCATAAAACTACATATTTTCTTTTGTTCATTAAAAACCCTCATTGTGAGAAAGGGTCCCTCAGCTTTATCAGACTGCCCATGGGGTCCATGCCCCAAGAAACCCTTGCTGCAATCAGTTCCTCTGACTTCATGTATTTCACTCTACATCAGTTCACACAGGTCTTCCCAGATTTCTCTGAATTCTTCCATCATCATTCTTGGAGCACACTAATATTCCATTATCTTCATGTACAACAACCACTCCCAATTTATGGGCACCCACTTTATTTCTAATTCTCCACTATTAAAAAGGAGGCAGCAAATTGATCCAACCATTTTGGAGAGCAATTTGGAATCATGCCCAGATTGTTACAAAATTGTGCATATCCTTGGACCCAGCAGTACCATTGCTAGGTCTGTCTCCCAAGGAGATCTGGGAAGAAAGATAAGAAGCCCTATGCTCCAAGATATTTATAGCAGCTCTCTTTGTGGGAGCAAAGAACTAGAAATGGAGGGGATGTCTATCCATTGGGGAAAGGCTGGCCAGACGTTGGGATGTGACTGTGATGGAATATTACTGTGCTGTGAGAAATGATGAGCAGGTTAATTAAAAAAAAAACTTGGAAAGGCCCTCTGAGGTAATAAAGAGTGGAATGAGTAGAACCAAGAAAACATTATATGCAGCTATAGAATTAACATTTGAAGAATAACTTGTGAATTTCCACCTCCAGAGAACGGATTGAAAAAATAGAAACACAAAAGGTACAACCTATTTAGACTATACTTTTTTTTTTTGGTCAAGTAATACCTCATATGGTATGGGAAGGGAGGAAGGGGCTGAGATATCTGGGAATAAATTCTAGTCAATAATTTTTTTTAAATTTGAAAAGGAAGCAGCTAGGTGGGTTAGTGGATGGAGTGCTATACCCAGAGTCAGGAAGACCTTAGTTCAAATCTAGCCTTAAATACATTCTAGCTGTGTGACCTCAGGTAAGTCATTTCACCCTGTTGGTCTCAAGTTTCTCCATCTGTAAAATGAACTGGAGAAGAAAATGGCAAACCACTCCAGTATCTTTGACGAAAAAAAAACCTCAAAATGGAACAATGATACATATAAAAACCCAGTGGAGGGGGCAGCTGGATTGAGAGCCAGGCCTAGAGACGGGAGTCCTAGGTTCAAATTCAGCCTCAGCCACTTCCCAGCTGTGTGACCCTGGGCAAGTCACTTGACCCCCATTGCCTAGCCCTTCCCACTCTTCTGCCTTGGAGCCAATACATAGTAGTGACTCTAAGACGGAAGGTGAGGGTTTTAAAAAAACAAAACAAAAAACAGTGGAATTGCTCATTGGCTCCAGAATGGGGGAGGGAGGAGGGGAAGGAAAGAACACAAATCACATAATCATGGAAAAAATTCAATTTTTTTTAAACAAGAAAACACCAAAATGGAGTTACAAAGAGTTAGACGTGACTGAACAATAACTATTTTTAAAATGCTGTTATCATACGTAACCTAGATCGAATCACTTATCATGTCAAGGCCAGAGAAGTGAAAAGATGGGAAAAAATTGGAACTCAAAATTTTGGAAAACAAATGTTAGAAATTGGCATTACATGTCATTGGAAAAATAAAACATTATATTAATAAAAAGTATTATTATTAATATTTTTCTATATTCCTTTCCCTTTGTCTCTAAACTCTTTAGCATATATGCCTGGTGGTGACATCATTCATTGGGTCAAAAGTTACATAAAGTTTAGTGACTTTTTGAGTATAATTCCAAATTGTTTTCCAGAACGGCTGCACCCACTCTTAACTCCACCAGTAACTTATTAGTGTGTTCATCTTCCCGATCTTCCTCCATCTTCCAGAGCCCCCAACGTTAGTCATTTTCATCTCTGGTCATCTTTACAATCTGATAGGTGTGACGTGCAACTTCAGAGCTTATTATTAGTGATTAATAAAGTCTTGTCAAATCGAAACGCATCCTCTTCCACAGGCTATTTGATCGCCAAACTCATAGGAAGAAGGGTATGTCTGAGAGAGACCCTACCATGAGGCTATTTCAAATTAAATTCATCCCTAGCTGTGTGACCCTGCTCAAGTCACTTGATTCCATTTGCCTATCTTTTGCCTCTCTTCTGCTTTAGAACGGATATTTAATAAGGGTTGTTTTTGTTTTTTTAATTAAATGTCATTTCTCAGACTTAACAAAATCCTTTTCTAAGCACTCTACTAACCTGTGAGTGGGAATGAATCCTATCCATGACTATGATAGGACCACTGATCTTTCTGAATGCCAATTGGCAGCGACTCCAAGCCTAGAAGAATCATCCCATCGGTGTCTCCTGTAGTTTTAAATGTGTTCTCACAAAGTTAATACATGAAAACAATTATGTAATACCTATATTCTGGCAAGAACTTGAGGTTCCTCTAATGGGGGAGACTTTCCAAGTGAGGAAAACAAAAAAGCAGCCACTGAGACAATTAACCTATTCCAAAAGGACTAGTAAATTCCGGGAGGACAGGGCTGCTTCTTTGTTGGTTTTGTATTAGCACAAATTAGCCTAGCACAGCACTTGGCACAGAGTAGGCGCTTAATAAATGCTTGCTGGTGGAAATTTCCACAAATTTTCCTGCCTCATCATCTCCTCTTGAAATCCCTGACACCCTCCAAGGTTATATTCATGTGCCATCGCCTGATCCTGCAAGTTCTTCGGTTCTGCTGCCAGAAAGTACCTTGTACTTGCTCCAATACATCTTAAAATTTGTTTTAACTCTTACTTTCTGTCTTACAAGCAAAACTAAGTAAGCAATGGGTGTTAAGTGACATGCCCAAGGTCACACAGCTAGGAAGTGTCTGAGGTCAGCCTTGAACCCAGAATCTTCCATGTCTAGGTGTAGCTCTCTATCCACTGAACCCACATTTTACATTTATCTCTGTCCATACCATATCCACCCAGAAGGATATAAACTCCTTGAGGGCACCTAAATTCAAATTCCTTCACATACACTTATCAGCCTTGAAGCTGATGAAAGCATCTGATCTTTCTGCCTTGGTATCCCCAGCAATTGTTAGTGTCTAGCCCATAGTAGGTTCTTGTTGTTGTTCGATCTTTTTTCTATCACACCCAACTCTTTGGGACCCCATTTAGGTTTTTCTTGGCAACGATACTGGAGTAGCTTGTCATTTCCTTTACCAGTTCATTTTACAGAGGAGGAAATTGAGGTAAAAAGTGTTAAGTGATTTCCCCAGTGCCGGAGGCAGGATTTGAACTCTGGAACATCAGTCTTCCTGACTCCAGGCCATGATGTTCTGTACACACTGGTGCCACCTAACAGCCCAATAGATGCTTAATTCCTGCCTCCTAGATGAATTGAATTGAATTGTATCAGACTGGAAGGACATAGCTGGAGTTTGCACTGCTGGTACAGACTTAGGAAACCAAATCCAGGGTCACCTCCACATCGGGACTGGAGGGCTTCACTAGGGGGAGGAGTATAAATAGCATCTTTTAAAACCTCACCATTTCAATCAAGCCAGAATAATGGGAAATCCCATTCCCAGAATGCCATCTTTTTAAATTTTGACATATGAATTGACTCTTCTTCCAAATCTAATTATAAGTTTAGTGTATGCGCAAGATTGCAGCTGAGTCAATAGCGTTTTTGAAACTGTGGATGGCGATCGATATCTCTCACCAGGGCACAGTTTTTAAAAATCAATCTGTCACTGCAGAGCTGCCCCCCACACCCCCAAGAATCTATTTTCCTCTTCTGTCCCCACAAACAGGGCTTGGATCAAGGGACCCACTCGGATCCCACAGGTGCTCCATCATGGGGGGATATTTATTGAGATGGCTGCTCCCCCACTGGTCCCTGGGTTCACAGAAAGAAGGTAAGAATTGCTCTAAAATTAATTTCTCTTTCCCCAGTCCTCCCCACACTTCAAGGGAGGCTTCCTTCTCATTACCCAGAGCCCTGCATGCAAAACTTTTATTTGCTTCTGGGTGAAATTAAAACTCAAAAATAATAAAAATAAGCCTCCCAAGTCCCATCAGTCCAGGAATTAGTACACTGGCAGCCAGAAAACCCTCTTCATTTGTCCCCAATAGCATTAGACTCTAGATCACACCATCGGAATGACTTTCCCAGACACACAAGTGACCCACTATGGGTCAGGATAAGACCCACCATTCTCAGAGAATCAGAGTAATTCCAACAGGAAAGAATCCTTCCAACCATTTAATCCAACCCCTGTTCCCACATTTTACAGATAAGATAACTGGCATATGGAAGAATACAATCAATTTGGAATCATTAAGATCTCGATTCGAATTCCATCTCAGATACTTGGATTTTGAGTCATTAAGACCTGAGTTCAAATTCCATCACCTATACTTACTAGTCAGGAAGATGACCAAGGCATTCAATCTCCCTGAATCTGTTTCCTCATCTCAGGGTTCAGGGTTGACTAGAGCTCTGATTTGCTGTATTGAGACTCTTTCCCTAGAAAAAAACAAGTGCTTTGGCTCCTTGCCCTCAGCCTAAGTTTCCTTGTCTGTATATAGCAAGGACCTTGCTTAGGTATGTTCTCCTTGCTAGGATGAGAAAGGATCCTCCTGATTGGTCCCTAGGAACCTTGGCTATGGCAGAGATGATTGGCAATTGAGAGTCAGAAGGCTGAGCTTTCAATAATCAGGGAAAAATTACCCTCTTTGTGGTTTATAAGGAGAGAAAATGACTCCAGATCTCTTTGGAGATTCTTTCCTTTATTCTTCCAGAAAAGAAGAAGGGGATCTTTCTCCTTTATCATCCTTCCCCTATAGCAAAGGTAGATTTCAGCATGAGCATCTTCCATCTGACCCCAGATCTCTTTGGAGATTCTTTCCTTTTTTTCTTCAGAAAAGGAAGAGGAGGAGATCTTTCTCCTTTATCCTTCTCCTAAGGCAAAGGTAGATTTCAGCATGAGCATCTTCCATCTGACCCCAGACCTCTTTGGAGATTCTTTCATTTATTCTTCAGAAAAGAAGAAGGAAGAGATCTTTCTCCTTTATCATCCTTCTCCTAAGGCAAAGGTAGATTTCAACATGAGCATCTTCCATCTGACCCCAGATCTCTTTGGAGAGTCTTTCCTTTTTTCTTCAGAAAAGAAGAAGGAAGAGATCTTTCTTCTTTATCATCCTTCTCCTAAGGCAAAGGTAGATTTCAACATGAGCATCTTCCATCTGACCCCAGACCTCTTTGGAGAGTCTTTCCCTTGGCATAGTTCAGTAAATAGAGGTCCAGGGAAATGGGCATGTCCAACCTTGGTGGACCCTGTAGTCCAAGAGTTTCTGAGTTTGAGAAATTAATCTACCAGGACCTTCCTTTAACTGAAAGAATAAAGATACCCATGCCCCCACCTGCCCAAGAGATCTGGACTTTTTGAGTTACTCTGATATTTTAAGTTCAAAGTGATTACAGAAGATCTGTTTAAAAGTCCCACAAAGCATCCTTCTATTCCTCAGTAGGAATAATTAGTTTAATGAACTTTTGGAGATGCTTCCTGTTTTCTGGATTTGTTAATACACTTATGAGTCTTTTGTACACTAAGGAGAGAGGTCTTGCTCTCAAGAGGAGCTTGAATCCATACTTTAGGCCTTCCTCCACATTTATGACAATAAAGTAATTTTTTAAACCCTTACCCTCCGTCCTAGAATCAAAACCATGTATTGGTTCCAAGATAGAAAAGAGATAAGGGCATGGCAATGGGGGTTAAGTGACTTGACCAGGGTCACACAGCTAGGAAGTGTCTCAGGCCAAATGTGAACCCAGGACCTCCCGTCTCTAGGCCTGGACCTCTATCCACTGAGCCACTTTATAAAGTAATTAATTCATGTAAATTAAATAAAATAATTAATATAAAGTAATTAATGAGTGCAGTTACAAAGAAAGGGCCTTCATCCAGACCTTTCCCCAATATGTAGCTTCACAAACTTTCTCTGGATCAAAACTAGCTCCTATCCACAAGTGTTTGCTGATATGAGCCCAAAGTATGTCCAGCCTGTGCTCAACCCTTTGTGGCCCTAACAAGCTTGCAGTTTAGATGAGGGGAAGAGCCTAGTCATGAGCACAAACACCCAACTACAACACTAGGAAGGAAAAGATGACCAGAAAGAAGTCAAACTCTAGTTGAGTAACCAGGGATGACTCCAAAGAACAGATAAAACTATATCTCCTTCCTCTCATCAGGGGGCAAGGACCCGGTAAGGCAGGATGGGGCATACATAGCCAGAGAGTCACTCTCTCAGATGTTTTCTTCTTGACACAGCGTACTGGGCCTCGAGTCAGAAAAACCTGAGTTCAAATCTAGTCTTGGACACTAGTTAGCTATGTGGCCCTGGGTAGATCATTTAACTATCTATGTTATATTCTATTTTTATTTATTTTGTCAAACCTTTCTCAATGGCATTTTACTCTAGTTCAGGCCATAGTTGGGAGTTTTGCCAGCCTTTTGCCACCTTTGGGCCAGAGAACTAAGAGAGAACTTCCTAGAGAAATTGATGCTGGGAAAACTGTAACTTCCATCTTAATCTTATATCTGCCTCAGACTTGCAGTTGGTGGCACAGTAGAGTACTGATTCTGAAGTCACAAAGCCATAACTTCAGGAGTAGCTAGGTGGCTCAATGGATAGAGAGTCAATCCTAGAGATGGGAGGTCCTTCAAATATGGCCTCAAAACACTTCTTAGCTGTGTGACCCTGGCAAAGTCCATTGCTTAGTTCTTACTGCTCTTCTGCTTTGGAATCAATACTTAGTATTGATTCTAAAATAGAAGGTAAGGGTTTTTTTTAAAGCATGAGTTCATATTTTGCCCAATCATATGGCAATAAATATGACAATCTAGGTGAAATGGGTGAATATCTACAAAAATATAAATTGCCTAATTTAACAAAAGAGGAAATAGAATTCTTAAATAATCTTGTATCAGAAAAAGAAATTGAACAAGCCATCAAAGAACTCCCTAAGAAAAACTCCCCAGGGCCAGATGGATTCACAAGTGAATTCTATCATTCAAAGAACAACTAATCCCAATACAATACAAACTATTTGACAAAATAAGAAAAGAGAAAGGTTTAACAAATTCCTTTTATGACACAAATCTGGCACTGAATCCAAAGCCAGGCAGACTAAAAACAGAAAAAGAAAACTATAGACTAATCTCCTTAATGAACATAGATGCAAAAATCTTAAATAGGATACTAGCAAAAAGGAACCAGCAAGTGATCATGAAGGTTATTCATTATGATCAGGTGGGATTTATACCAGGAATGCAAGGATGGTTCATATCAGGAAAACCATCCACATAATTGACCACATCAACAAGCAAACCGACAAAAACCACGTGATTATCTCAATAGATGCAGAAAAAGCCTTTGAAAAAATACAACACTCATTCCTATTGAAAATACTAGAAAATATAGGAATAGAAGGATTCTTCCTAAAAATAATAAACAGTATAGTATATATCTAAAACCATCAGCTAATATCATCTGCAATGGGGATAAATTAGATGCATTCCCATTAAGATCAGGAGTGAAACAAGGATGCCCATTATCACCTCTACTATTTGACATTGTACTAGAAACACTAGCAGTAGCAATTAGAGAAGAAAAAGAAATTGAAGGCATCAAAATAGGCAAGGAGGAGACCAAGCTATCACTCTTTGCAGATGACATGATGATTTACTTAAAGAGTCCTAGAGAATCACCAAAAAGCTAGTGGAAATATTCAACAACTTGAGTAAAGTTACAGGTTACAAAATAAAAGCATGAGTTCAAATCTTTCTTGACACCTTTTTCCCCCCCCTGGTAATACCAGGAAATTTTTCAAGCAATTCCAGCAAGAACTTGAAACCAAGCAGGGATATTTCAGGAGATAAAACCATTAAATCTTGTGATTCAACAGAAGTTAAATGTCTTGAAGGCTAATGTTGAAGGCACTGATGAGGGCAGGAAAACTAGAAGAGGGACTTAAAGCTGCCTTCGAGGATGATACAGAAGCAGTATTAATTTGATATTTGCACACTAGAAGTTTTTTTTAATGTTTTCAAATTTTGAGTAGTCATGGCTTTGGGACCAGGGTTGTTGGGAGGATCGAATTAAATAATATTTGTAAAGCATTTGGGGTGATAGCAGGCATGGTATCAGGCAAGGGACTTAGCATCCTAAAGAGAAGCAGAACCCCAGGATTCCACAAAGAGGAGATATCAAGGAAGCAAAGGGGCCAGAGCCTTCTTGTCAACCTTGGCACTACTTGGCCTCTGTTCAAATATATCCCAATGGGCTGTTGCAACCCAGGCCAAAGGTAGACTCAAAGGGACCCTGTACCAGGTAACCACCTTGTTGGAAACCCAGAAGAGGAGCCAAAGAGAGAGGTAGAGGGTGATAGAAGGAGAGGGGAGAAGGAACGGCAGATGCCATGGAGTCAGGAGCAGAGATGCAGAGATGAGACCAGGACCTGACTCTTGGCCATAAGGAGCATCTGGGAAGATCCTAGTCATTGATCTCGCTGAAGGGGACAACTGGGTGATTCCATCCTCTCCCCCAACTCTTCTTTGCTCCCTCCCTACAAGAGTGAATATCCATCCCAAAACTTAGCTCTATTTCTTTAAAGTCTCTTTTCCAGTTCTGCTCACCTAGCCTCTAAAATAAGGGTTCTTCACCTGAGACCCATAAACTTCCTGTTATAATGTGGTGATAACAACCTCAAAGTCCTTTGATTTTCCTTGTAATCATATGTCTTTTATTTTATGCATTTAGAAACGTTATTCTAAGGAAGGGTTTTGCCAGTCTCAAAGGGGTCAAGGACACCAAAAAATGGGTTAAGAGCCCCTGTTCAAGGGTCAGCTGGATGACTCAGTGGATTGAAAGCCAGGCCTAGAGACAAGAAGTCCTGGTTTCAAATGTGGTCTCAGACTCTTCCTAGATGTATGACCCTGGGCAATTCACTTAACCCCCATTGCTTAGCCCTTACCACTCTTCTGCCTTGGAACCAATACACAGTATTGATTCCAAGATGGAAGGTAAGGGTTTAAAAAAAAAAAAAGACTGCTGTTCTAAAATCTAGTATTATGGGGGGTGGGGGCAGCTGGGTAGCTCAGTGGATTGAACCAGGCCCAGAGATTGGAGGTCCTGGATTCAAATCTGGCCTCTGACACTTCCCAGCTATGAGACCCTGGGCAAGTCACTTAACCCCCATTACCTATAAAAAAAATTTTTTTTAAAGCTGATATTATGATACTACTGTAGCTAACTAATTTGCATTTCATTTGTTCAAAGGCAGCTGAGAGGAAGGCTGATAGACAGGGACAAAGAAAGAATAGAGAAACAGATGGAAAAAAGAAAGGAAAGAGACAGAGACCAAGAAACAGAGAGAAGAGTGAAAGAAAGAAAGAAAGAAAGAAAGAAAGAAAGAAAGAAAGAAAGAAAGAAAGAAAGAAAGAAAGAAAGAAAGAAAGAAAGAAAGAAAGAAAGAAAGAAAGAAAGAAAGAAAGAAAGGAAGGAAGGAAGGAAGGAAGGAAGGAAGGAAGGAAGGAAGGAAGGAAGGAAGGAAGGAAGGAAGGAAGGAAGGAAGGAAGGAAGGAAGGAAGGAAGGAAGGAAGGAAGGAAGGAAGGAAGGAAGGAAGGAAGGAAGGAAGGAAGGAAGGAAGGAAGGAAGGAAGGAAGGAAGGAAGGAAGGAAGGAAAGAGAGAAGAGAGAGATGGAGAAAAAGGGAGAAAGACTCTAAATCCTTTTTTTTTTTAACTCTTACATTCTGTCTTAGAATCAAAACTAAGTATTGGTTCCATGTATCAGAGCATTAAGAGGTAGGTAATTGGGGTTAAATGACTTGTTCAGGGTCACACAACTAGGAAGTGTTTGAGGTCAAATTGAAGAAAGTCTCCAGATACAGGCCTAGACTCTCATCCTCTGAGTCACCTAGCTGCCCCACTGAACCTCTTTTACTCACAGGGATATTCAATAATAGCTCTAGTCAAATACAATGATTATAACCATTTACCTGGAAAGATCAAAAATATGAAATGTAGCTCTGTGTAATTATAGTAACTATATTGACTGAAGTTGGCCCTGGAAGACAATTGAGAAAATGCACCTTCCTCCTGTCTCTGCAGATGTGGGTGAGCAAAGAAAGAAATAAGCATTTATTAAATGCCTACTACATTTGAGCCAGTGATAAGGAGCTTACAAATATTATCTCATTTAATCTGCACAATGATCCCTCATTTTAAAGTTAAGGAAACTGAGGCAAATCGTTAACCTTGCCCAGAGTTGTACCCAGTAAGCAAGACAAAATTTGAACTCAGGTCTTCCTAACTTGAGGCCTGACAACTCTGTGCACTATAGTGCTTTTACTGCTATCTGATTTATTAGACATTATTCAGTTCTTTTTTCAGTCATGTCTAATTCTTTATGATTAAATCCATTTGGAGTTTTCTTGGCAAAGATCCTGGGGTAGTTTGCCATTTCCTTCTTCAGCTCATTTGACAGATGAGGAAACTGAGGCAAAAAGTTAAGTGACTTGCCCAGGATCATAAAACTGGTTTGCCCTTTTCTTCTTCAGCTCATTTAACAGATGAGGAAACTGAGGCAAAAAGTTAAGTGACTTGCCCAGGATCATAAAACTGGTTTGCCCTTTTCTTCTTCAGCTCATTTAACAGATGAGGAAACTGAGGCAAAAAGTTAAGTGACTTGCCCAGGATCATAAAACTGGTTTGCCATTTTCTTCTTCAGCTCATTTAACAGATGAGGAAACTGAGGCAAACAAGGTTAAAGGACTTGCCCAGGATCACACAGTTTATAAGTGTCTGAAGACTGATTTTAACTCAGGAAGCTGAGTCTAGCCTGGCATCTATCTACTGTGCCACCTACCTACCTGTTTATATTTATACAAACCTTGTATTTATTTATTTATGTATCTAGTCTTTTAAAATGCTTATTGAATGAATGAGCACCAAAAATTATATAAAGTCTCCAAAAGAAGATGGCTTTGTGAGGTTTTTTTATTTTTAAATAACATTTCCCCCTATTATATATTTTAAAAAAATTGCTTTCACATTCACTTTTTTAAAGTTTTGAGTTCCAAATTCTCTCCCTTCTCCTGACCCTCCCTGCTTCCCTTCTCTCCCCCTTCCCTGATGTGGTAAGCAATCTGATATTGATTTTACTTGTGTAATCATGTAAAACATTTTCCTATGCAGTCATTTTGCATAAGAGTTTTCAAATGGAAAAAGAAGAAAGAAAATGAAATGTAGTATGTTTCTGTCTGCATTCAGACTCCCGTCCTTTCTTGGAGGACAGATGGCATTTTTTATCATGAGTCTCTAAGATTCTTTGGGATCATTGTATTGCTAAAAAAAATAAGTTGTTAGTGTCTTTTGTTTTTTCATATCACCATAGTTTCCACAATCTTACTCTCCCTCTGCCTTTCAGAGAACCATGCCATATAACAAACAGTATTTTCTTAAAGTTTCAAAAACAAGAAAAAGAGGAAAGATCAATACATCTAAAAAGTCCAAAATATTTGCAACATGCCCCATTTGTGGATCTCCCAGGTTCACAGTGAGGCAAGATGGGAGTATCTTCTCACATCTCTTTTTTCTTTTTTTTCTTAACTCTTACTTTTTGTCTTTGTAACATCTCTAATACAGAAGGGCAAGGGCTAGGCAAATGGGTTAAATGAGTTGCCCAAGGTCACGCATTTAAAAAGCATCGGAAGGGGGAGCTGGGTAGCTCAGTGGATTGAGAACCAGGCCTAGAGATGGGAGGTCCTAGGTTCAAATCTGTCCTCAGACATTTCCCAGCTGTGTGACCCTGGGCAAGTCACTTGACCCCCATTGCCTAGCCCTTACCACTCTTCTGCCTTGGAGCCAATACACAGTATTGACTCCAAGGTGGAAGGTAAGAGTTTATAAAAAACAAAAAAGAAAGAAAAGAAAAAAAAGCATCTGAGACTAGATTTGAACCCAGGACCTTCAGTCTCTAAGTCACCCAGCTGCTCTCCCACCAATACCTCTTAATTCTAGTACTTCTCCCCAGGACCTTGAGCTGTCAACACTTCTGTGCCTCATTTTTGCCACATATTAAATGAGGTCCATGACCTGCCACTGATCTTGGATGACTGGAGAAAAGAGTAGCTGAGGACAACTTTGTTTAACACTGCCTCACTTAAATCCAATTTCTTCACAAGTCAAGACATCACTGCATGATATCAGTGGTCTTCTTCAGGAAGAGAGGCCAAGCAAATACCTTCCCTCCATTGGTTCTTTCCTATTTATTCTATGGATAGCTTGTTTATATGGTCTCCCCCATTGGACTGTGAGCTCCTCAAGGGCAGATGATGTCTTTTGCCTTTCATCGTATCCCCAGAGCTTAACACAGTGCCTAGAATATAGTAGGCACCTAATAAATGCTTATTCATCGACTGATTGGTTAACTGGAATGGCAAAGGTCCTCATGTTGTTATCACCTGAAGAGCAACTGCAGGAACAGGGGAGACTGAGCTTAGAGAAGAAATCCTGAGTGGCATAACTAGGGATGACAACAACACTCAACCCTCCGTCTTACAATCACTACTAGGCTTCAGCTCCAAGGCAGAAGAGCAGTGAGGGCTAAGCAATGGAAGTTAAGTGACTTATCCAGGGTCACACAGCTAGCAAGGGTCTGAGACCACATTTGAACACAGAGCCTCAGACTCTGGTCCTGGAGCTCTATCCACTGAGCCTCTTGGCTTCCCCCAGACCCAATTCATTTTTGAGGATGTTTCCTTGTGGGTGGTTTGATTTGGGAGAATGTAGAAGAGAGGGAGGGAGTTATGAGATGAACAAGTTTGAAAATTGCTATCCAAGATAATGAATTGACTAGTAACTGTTTCTCTCCCTTGGAAGCTGTCTCTCAGAACACGCTAATGAAAATATGAGATAATCCATTTATTCTAGCAGTGGCCAGGAGCTCCGACATGATAAACCATGACAAAGGAGACAACGTTTAGCTAGTAATGGATTTTAAATCTCCTCCTAACAGGCCTCTTGCCCATTAGCTTATGACAGTTTTGAAGGTTTTGTGAACAAAAAGCAAGACGCTATTAGAAATTCTTTCCATGAAATGAAAGGTAATAATGACTTCGGAAAAAGCCACCGTCCATCAAAACAGCTGCTCAGGCTTTCCAGCCTCTAATCGGAGACCCCCAGAATGCAGCCTTCTTGCATATCTCAAGCACCTATTTGCTTAATAGCCCAGAATGAGGATGAGACTAATGGATCCAAGTCTGACCCCCTCCTGGGCACCATCAAGGGGCACAGGCTTCTGGGTGTGGGGTTAGGCTGATCCTGGTTCAGGTTAGTCATTAGAAAGTGGGCCACCTACAAGCCTGGAAGGTGGCTCCATCACTCAAAGAGGAGAAACAAATTAGAACTTTAGTACAGGGACTTGAACAGAGCAATGTGTGACTATGGATTCCCTCGTGTTCCCTTTGGTATGCGACACCATCTTTCCAGGCCCTCGTGTTAGCGATCTGAAAGTTATGCTGGAAGTTACTCCTCAATCTCCATCAGCCCCGTATCCATTAGTCAACAATGTGGTCAATTCAATCTCCACTGCGTCTCTCAGACCCATGCCTTTCACTCTTCTCATATCATGGCTTCTCTCCTAGACTTTTATAATATTCTCTGAACTGCTACCCCTGCCTCAAATCTCCCCTACTCTCCTATCCCTCTTCCATAAAGCTGCCAAAGTGATTTTCAAAAGCACAGATACTACCTGTACAGATTGACAAGAGGAGAAGGGAGAAGATCGCCTTTGGGGAATTCCACTTTTTTAAACCCTTACCTTCTGTCTTAGAATCAATACTTTGTATTTGTTCCAAGGCAATGGAGTTAAGTGACTTGCCCAGGGTCACAAAGCTAGGAAGTGTCTGAAGCCAAATTTGAACCTGAGATCTTTCATCTCTAGGCCTGGCTCTTAAAAGGAAGGAAGGAAGGAAGGGAGGAAGGGAGGAAGGGAGGGAGGGAGGAAGGGAGGAAGGGAGGAAGGAAGGGAGGAAGGGAGGAAGGGAGGAAGGGAGGAAGGGAGGAAGGGAGGAAGGGAGGGAGGGAGGGAGGGAGGGAGGAAGGGAGGAAGGGAGGAAGGAAGGAAGGAAGGAAGGAAGGAAGGAAGGAAGGAAGGAAGGAAGGAAGGAAGGAAGGAAGGAAGGAAGGAAGGAAGGAAGGAAGGAAGGAAGGAAGGAAGGAAGGAAGGAAGGAAGGAAGGAAGGAAGGGAGGAAGGGAGGAAGGGAGGAAGGGAGGAAGGGAGGAAGGGAGGAAGGAAGGAAGGAAGGAAGGAAGGAAGGAAGGAAGGAAGGAAGGAAGGAAGGAAGGAAGGAAGGAAGGAAGGAAGGAAGGGAGGGAGGAAGGAAGGAAGGAAGGAAGGAAGGAAGGAAGGAAGGAAGGAAGGAAGGAAGGAAGGAAGGAAGGAAGAGAAAGAGAGAAAGAGAGAGAGGGAGAAAAAGGGATATTAGATATTAGTAAATATCTATGGTCCATCTTCTAAATTCAAAGCCGAGTGCCCTTCTCACTATGCCAGGCTTTCTTAACAAGTCCACTAGAATATAGGTCTGACCATGTCACCCTCCTCAACAAACTCCAGTGACTCCTTATTACCTCTAAGATCAAATACAAGTTTCTCTTTTTGGCATATAAAAACCCTTCACTACCTGACTCCAACTTCCATTTCTAAGAAAATTATATTTTATTATATTGTATAAATAATTATTATATATATAAATTATATTCTCTTCAGAGGAAGCTAGGTGACAAAATAGAGACCTAGATATGGAGTCAAGAAGACCTGAGTTTGTGTGTAACTTTTTTTTATTTTTATTGATATCTTTTGTTATCATCTATGTGATTTGGAGTTAGAAATTAATCCTGCCTAGCTGTGTGTCCCTGGAGAAGGCATTTAACTTTGATGCCTCAGTTTCCTCATTTGTAAAATGGGAATAATACCACCTAACTCCCAGAATGCCTATTAGGATCAAATGCAGTATCATTTGTCAGGTACTTTGTAAAACTTGAAGTGCTTGTGGCATCCTGAGACCCTCAACAAGACTTAGGCCCATAGAAAGTCCTCAGCCACATCCCCCCTCCCTTCTCTCCTTCTGCATCTAGATTATGTTTGTGTTCGCTACCCCTAGAAACCCAGGCAAACTCTTGTGTATGTATCATGTAACCCAGCCAAACCTTTGTGTTATATCAGGTAACCTATAGAAACTCCCCCCATCCAATCATTGCCTGTTACCATGTGCCCTCTATTAACATCCTGATCACTCTCAATAAAGTTGCCTTTGGTCACCATGCCATCCACATCACTGGCCCTCCTGCTCTGAAACAGTGTTTGTTTCATCCTTCCTACCTTATCTTCAGTTCTCTTAACCCTTCAAGGACCCCAACTGCTATTAGGCAAGCCCCCCCAAGTTCCTGACAAGTGCTAGCTACCATCATCATTATTTTAGGAAGGACATTGACAAGTTGGAGAATATTCAAAGAAAGGTTACCAGGAAAATCAGGGGACCTGAAACCATTCTTTCTTTTATGTCCCTAAGGCACAAAGGAAGTCCTTAATAGCCATTTGTTGGTGGAAAGGTTCCATTAAGGATGCCTAGCCTGAAGAAATTACTTAGAAAGGATTGAAAAGTTGTTTTCAACTATTTGAAGAATTGTCATGTGAAATGGGGATTAAACCTATTCTGCTTGGCCCCAAAGGGTAGATGAAGGATGGAGATGGGCAAATTTGATAAAGATGAAAGGAAAAACCACCTAACAATAAACACAAGCTAGGACTAGAACAGGTTGCCTCGGGACACTGTCATCTCCGTATTACCATAGGTCTTCATATAAAGGCTATATGACGTGGGTCTGGGCCTTGAAGCCACTTTTGACTTAGAGATAGTGTTTCCTGTCCACTCTCCTTAGCAAAGTAATTAGTTGATCCCAATAAGAAGCATCTTCTTTCATTCAAATAAACTCCACAATGTCTCTAAATGGCAACCCGACTCAGAATTACTCAGTTGTCAGTCAGGATGCGTGTCCTCATCCTGGTTGTGATGTAAAAACAAGATGCAACAATGAGCAGATGAGTTATGTAATGCTATAGAAGAGGTACACAAACACAGTCCTGATCTTCAAAAGTGATTTCTTTAAACTCTGAGTTAATGAACTCAACATTTATGCCTAGAAAAATCTTAGATGGGATTTCCAAAGTGTTCATTTATGAGTTCTTGGAAAAGGAAATGGCGATCACTAAGAGCCAGCAGAGATTCATTAAGAGTTACATCAACATAACCAGACACTGGTAGTCAGAAATTCCCCAGTATTTGTCTTCTTAAGGTCCTGGAGAACTCAGTGCCTTCCTCTCAGGGGTTCATCCTTCCATCTGTTGGCTCATTTCTCACACTGTCAGACACAGCCTTAAGACTCTCCTCTTCCCTTTATCCTTCCCCCTTTGGAAGTAGGAGGGACCAAGTTCTCCTTGAGGTCAACTATATGACAGCTGGAGAAGTTTTTGTCCACCAATCAATGTCAAGTTATACCAAACTGGAAGCAAAGTAGGAATCTATCAACTGAGGAATGGCCAAATTGCAATATGTGAATGCAATGGGATATTACAGAGCTGTAAGAAGTAACCAATTTGTACAATTCAGAGAAACGCAAGTAGCTTGATACAAACCAAAGGTAGAACGAAGTCAGTAGAACCAAGAAAACAAGATATGCAATGTGATGTGTGTAAGTGGAAAGAAAAAAATAAATAAAACTGTGTCATCTAGTTATGATGATCAAGTTTGTCTTGGTATTAGAGTTGAGAAAATGCACCTCTCTGCCTTTATTGGATCAAATGTGATAATAATTGACTGTACTTTTCAAACCTTACAGATCAATATAAATGCTAGCTATTATATATATTATATATGCACATATATAACTATTATTATGGCAGCGAAGTGGCACAGTGGATAGAGTGCCAGACCTGGAGTCAAGAAAGCTTCATCTCCCTGAATTCAAATCCAGCCCCAGATGTTTACAAACTGTTTGACCCTGGGCAAGTCACAACTCTGTTGGCTTCAGTTTCCTCATCTGTAAAATGAGCTGGAGAAGGAAATGGCAAACCACTCCAGATTCTTTACCAAGAAAACAGCAAGTAGTCCCAAAGAGTGGGACCTAAAAATCTTTTAGTGGGAACTAAAAAACTAAACATTATTATTAAGGCTAAGATGGGGAACAAAGGGTGTAGAACATTTTATATATTGTCAGATATAGCTGATATTAGTCGTTTATACTTAAATTTTTTCCCTCTGTCTCTTTCACAAGGGAAAGTTCCCCTGATAGAGAAGTTAGGGAGGATACGTTCAATTTAATCCAATTTAATAAACATTTATTAAGCCCTATGCTAAGTGCTAGGGATACAAATAAAAAAAAAAGAAAGACAATCTCTGTCCTCAAGGAGCTTACAATCTAATGGAGGAAAATAACACATAAAAGGAAGCTGAAGGGGGCAACTAGGTAGCTCAAAGGATTGAGGGTCAGGTCCTGCTCTCAAATTTGGCCTCAGACACTTCCCAGCTGTGTGACCCTGGGTAAGTCACTTGACCTCCATTGCCTAGCCCTTACCACTCTTCTGCCTTGGAAGCAATACACAGTATTGATTCTAAGACAGAAGGTGAGGGTTTAAAAAAAAAGAAGAGTGAGAGAGGAAGTTGAAAATGGGGCACAGGAATCACCAGGGAGAGGGTACCAGAGTCAAAACCAAGCCGAGCTTCTGATGGAAAATAGTTACCTGGAAAGTCCTGAACTCTATAAAGGAAGGCTTTGAGAAGAGTTTACTATTCTACCTCCAACTCCCCAATCAGAGGGAAGAAGCAATTGAGGGAGATGAGGAGGTGTTGAATATCAAAAACTGAGTCAATGTGAATAGTGATTGAATTTCGGAGGCTCAGAGGCAGAAAATTCTGTGATGGAAACCAAGCAGGGCTGCTAACAGAGAAAGGAGAGTTAACTTCCTTCTCAGGAAATACCTGTTTGTAAAATGTTAATTGGTCAAATTGATATTGGAGTACTCATTACTGGGCCAATCAATGGTACAGGAGATGCTCTTACTCCCAATTTCTATGGGGAAAACACATTGGAATGGGGACTTGAGCTGATAACCATTACTCCATCCTAAGGATTTCCCTAGAACCTTAGGGGGATGGTAGTTTTGCTCTGGGAACTCGACCTGCTTATGCATGAAAGGGTTGAGAAAGTAAGTCCAGAGTCTCAGCACACTAAGGTTTGCAAAAGCTACTATCAGGGAAATTAGAGGAGGAAAAGGGTTTGGAGAAGGACTAAAGGCAGCCCAGCTGGTGCACCTTATGGCCATATCAAACACTAAAAATGCCCAGAAGTAGCTCTATTTTCCTTCTCTTATTGAGTGAGTTCTTACTATACTTGGTCCAAGTCACGTCAAGGTAAGTCTCTGCTCCGTGTGTCTTCAACTGTCTGTTGTTCCAAACCATCTGTCTTCCATTAATGAAATATTCCAGCATCTCTCATTAAGAAGTAAGTGAACACTAAATGTGCCAGGGACACTTCAAAAGAATTCAAGCCCATTGTAAGGAAGCTTTAAAGACTCCATACAGCTTATTAGAAATGAATACTGATCACACTGAAGAGGACTTGTGTCGAAGCATCACCAGCACAGCCCAGAGGCAGGGCTGATTCCATAAAGAAGCATACTTGGTGCTTTCTACCTGGGTGACCTTGTAAGACACTTCACCTCTCTGGGCCCATTTCCTCAACTGTAAAATTTGAGTTTGGGATAGATGACTTCTGAGGTCCCTTCCAGCTTTAGATCTATAGAGAAAGTCAGGCTATTCTCCAGGTATGCCACTATCTCTCCTAAATCGATCTAGAAATACTAAGGATTATATAGTACTATTAGGTGGCATGACATTTTATCTATAGTCCAAGACAAAGACTCATTCTCCCTCTAGAAGAGTCTAGGAGAAAAGATGCTATCTCTATCTTATTTTTTTTAATTATTTTTTTAAAACCCCTACCTTTAAAGTGGTAAATGATGGAGGGGATGTGGCAAAACTGGGACACTAATGCATATTGGTGGAGTTATGAACAGATCCAACCATTCTGGAGGGCAATTTGGAACCTTGAGCAAAGAGCTATAAAACTGTGCATACCCTTGATCTCGTAATACCACTACTGGGTCTGTATCCCAAAGAGAAAAGAAAAAAAGGGAAAGGACCTACTTGTACAAAAATATTTATCACAGCTCTTTTTGTGGTGGCAAAGAATTGGAAATTGAGGGGATGTCCATCAACTGGAGAATGGCTGAACAAATTATAGTACATGCTAGTGATGGAATACTATTATACTATAAGAAATGATAAGCAAAATGTTTTCAGAACAAAAACTGGAAAGATCTGCAGGAACTGATGCAGAGCCAAATAAGCAGAACTGGAAGAGCACTGTAACAATAATAGCAATATTGGACAATGATTATCTGTGAAAACTGGCTACTCCCAACATTGCAATGATCTGGGATAATCCTAAAAGACTTATGATGGGGAATGATATCCACAACCAGAGAAAGAACTGTTGGAGCCATCTTTCACGTCAGTCTATTTAAGGCTTTATTTGGGGGTTTTGGTTATGTATGAGTTTGCTTTATGAAAATGACCAATATGAAAGTGTGTTTGCATGACAAGAAAAGATAAAAAAAAAAAACCTTTCCTTCCATCTTAGAATCAATAACTGTGTATTGGTTCGAAGGTAGAAGAGTGGTAAGGGCTAGGCAATGGGGGTCAAGTGACTTGCTCAGGGTCACACAGCTGGGAAGTGTCTGAGGTCACGTTTGAACCAGGACCTCCCATCTCTAAGCCTGGCTCTCCATCCATTGAGCCACCCAGCTGCCTTTCTCTGTCTTGGTCTCAATTCTTCACCTCAGACCCAGCTGGCTATAACTGATATTTTTCAATATATTTTGCTAGGTTACATAAATTTTGCTCATGGATTTCTTGTCCTTTCTCTGGAATGCTGGTTTAGTTAGCACATAACCAACTTCTATCAAGGTTAGGAAGAGCAAAAAGTTGCGCAATATAAAGCAACACAAAATTTGAGTTAACTATATTCATTTGTAAGTCACCCTGCAACATGCTACCTGACTGGTTCCTCTGTTTCATTGTATTATCCTGAACTCTGGGGTAATCCAGAGATAATCTGGATAATTTCTGATTAATTAAACCATCCTCAATCCCCCTTAATGTTAGTGTCCTCCCCTCTGTTGATTGTCTCCAATTTATCTCATATATACCTTCTTTGCATGTAGTCACTATCCACAACTGTCTTTTGACTCTCTGTATCCCCAGTACTTGGCACCCTGCCTGGCACATAGTAGGAACTTAATGAATACTTGTTGACTGACTTGTTCTAGAGAATTGCTCCTGGGAAAGGAGGAGGCCCCAGTAATGTAGAAAACAAAAGATATCTATAAAAAGGTATTTTTAAAAAAGAGGAGTGTAATTCCTGTGTACAGGTGGAAGGCTCATGGGGTTGAACATCATATATAAGGCCAGATCTTATAGATGAGGAAGAACAAGCTGCCAGAACCAAAAGATACCACACAGAGAAGCTTCATGGCTGAAACAATGATCCCCAAGAACAAATCTCAACATCCTTCCCCTTGTGCCCAGTGGAGACAAAAGCAGAGTATATGGACCACCCTGGTTTTGGGATGGGGAAAGGATGCTCATCAAGCACGATTCTTCTTCAGATTCTGGTGATCCTGGAGCTCAGTAAGGGAAGCTGGTGTTTACTCCTACAGGAGGTGTAACCATTATAATATGGTTTGCCAAGACTGTGAATTGTCAAAACTGTAAAGGTTTTGGTCAAACTGTAAAGATAATTTTAGTGTTTTGACTTAAAATCTAAAATAAGTGGTCGCCATAGGAAATTCCCAAAATATGAAAATACCCAAGTCAGCTGGGATTTAGGGAGATTTTAATTAATATAAATGGAGGAATTAAGGGAAGGAGAGAGAGAGAGAGAGAGAGAGAGAGAGAGAGAGAGAGAGAGAGAGAGAGAGAGAGAGAGAGAGAGAGAGAGAGAGAGAGAGAGAGAGAGAGAGAGAGAGAGAAAATAGTAGAAAGGGCCTAGGCCAAATGGCCTAGGCCTGAGCCTAAGGGAGAGAGAGTCAGTCTTTATCACTCACCACAAGATCGTCTCAAGCAAGCTCCAGTCCTCCACTGAACTCCTGAACTCCAACACTGAGTTCAATCTTTTTCCTTTTAAAGAAATTTTCTCTTATGTCACCTCCCCTAAATTTTCACATCTACCAATCACAGTAGATGCTTTTTCCCAGGACTGCCCATTCTTAGTTCTCATCTTCTTTTGTTCTCACCTTCTCTGGTTAGATAAAATCTACTGAGTACTTCACACCTCTTTTGTTAATCTTGCCTTTTGTAAGTTGCTTGACCTTTTAGTGATTAATTTAATCTTTATAGGTACTTAGCACCTTTTTGAATAAGATCTAAAAATAGACCTAGCTTAAGGTTCTAGCTTTACTATAAGTATGAGTTAGGGACTTTTCACTGTTCAATCAGGAGTTTGCAACCCCTAAGGCACTGTCTGAATAGGATGGAGTAATTTTAAAAGTTCTCAATATATTCCTGACCAAGTACCTACATTGTTAAAAATGGGGAATAGCTTAATCAACTCTTCTGAAGTAGTCTGAGCAGTTTTTAAGATTCACAGAGTGCAGGGTGATACTAGCATATCCAGGTGGAATAATAAGTCAGAAGCTTCTCAAATGTCCTTTGGAGGACCACTGTAATGCAAGGGTTAAACTCCTAACTCTAAATCTTGAATATATCGTCCCCTCATCTGGAGTATCTTCTCTCTACCTTTCTGCCTATCCAAATACCATCCATCTTTCAAGGCCCAGCTCAAAATCCATGTATGTCCTCTTCCATGAAGCTTTCCCCAATCATCACAGTCCACATGCATGTCTTCATCCTCTGAACTGCCCCCTCCCCAGTATTTATTTCACTATCATTCATTTGGCATTTAATGATATACCACCTTTTGTCATTTGTTAAGTTGTTCCCTGTGTAATCTCTCCAAGTAGACTGTAAGTGAAGTGAACTCTTGGAGAACAGGGACTAGGTTTTGTGTTTCTCATACTCATTCCCCTTGTAGCACTTTGGAAGGCAGCCTGGTGTGAATTTTAAAACTATTCCACCCTAATCAGACCATTCTTTAGAAGATGTGATTAGTTATTTCCTGATCAGTAACAATGGAGATGCTTGGAATAACAGAATCAGTTCTTGGAAACTCTACATTCTCCACCCTACTCAGTTTAATGAGATTTTGAAGGTCTGCATCAAACTCAAGATTTAATTATCTGAGGAGATGGCCTTCAACAGACATGTGCAAGAAAAGGACAGACCTCTGGGCTGTCCTAAGTCAAGCTAAGTCCTCATTGGTACAGATGAGATGCAGAAAAGGGATGTAAAAATGTCCATATAAGGCACATCACTTCCTGTCTCTTGCTCTTTCCCTAGAGAGACAACTCTGACTGGCAGCGTGCTAAGTGTTCCAACATCTTAGAGTGTTGGGTGGTGAGTTTTGCCCTGGAGCTGATTTCAGGTTCAGGCATCTTAGCTGAGCCCCTTTGGAGGTCAGGCTGATTCCTTCCTCCTTCATACTCCAAACCCTTACTCCCTAACTCCTGATATCCCCGCCCAAAACTAATCGGGCAGGGGGAGAGGGAGAGAAAAAACCTACTCCTTCTTCCTTCTTCTTAATCTTCTCCACTATCAATTAAATAACCATAAAATTTGGCAGCTGACTTGGGTATTTTATTATTTGGGATTTCCCTTGGTGACCACTTAAATTTAGATTTTTTTCTGTCTCAACCATAATTTCACTCTTTACACTGGCAAGGTAGAAAGAACCCTGGATTTCAAAAGAGAGCAGTGGCGTCCAATTCCCAACTCTGCCTCTCCTCCCCTCTCACAACTTCATTTTTCCAATCTGTAAAATGAGGGCGCTGTACTAACTAGACTCTAAGGTCCTTCCCAGCTTTAAACCCATGATATTATGTGTTAATATAAAAAGTGGCATTGTGCTCATTATTAATTAAAGCCTAATCCTAAACTGCAAGGATACCTACAATTAAGATTTCAAATGCAAAGCAGCTAGGTGGCTCACTGGTTAGAGCACCAGACCTGGAGTTGAGAAGACCTGGGTTCAAATCCAGCCTCAGGCACTTCCTAGCTATGTTGACCTAGGGCAAGTCACTTAACCCCAATTGCCTGGGTGTGGGGGGAGTCTTCAAAGATGTCTTCATGTTTGGACTTCATTTCCTCTATATTCCTGTAATGACCTACAAGATAACTACAGTTATAAACCTACGATTTCTGTCTTCTTCAATGCTCGATACATGAGGCAGGGTGAATCCTCATGTTGGCCCACAAGAGTGACACCGACTAAATTCTGTGCCCCAAAGGATCAAAATAACCAATCACTCTTATTAGAAAAAGGGTTAAAAATGCACAACTTGTTAATGAGGGAAAGCCGTTGATATGACAACGTGTCCATGGAAAAGAAACAATAGAGGCATTTATCTAGATGTATAACATATATTCATTTATTGTTGCACCATATTCCTAACAATATTTTCCCCCCTTTGTATCATAACCTGGAAGAAAAAAGGGCTTAAAAGACTCATTTCACTTGGAACAATGTACTCCATTGGAAAAAATACAAAATTGAATACCAGAGTTTGTAAAATTCATAATAGGCTAAAGAGTTCACTAAAATAATTGGTTGGTATAACATAGGAAGCTCTAGTAATGAAATTTCAACATGAAAATAAACATATCCAGAAAATACAGTAGAAACTGAAAGAATATTTTCCTGAAGACACAAAGGCTCATCCAGGCTATTAGGCATCTCCCATCTCCATCTCTCCCAGAACCCAGGGCCAGCTCCAGTGCTAGAAGGACACACCTCATGGCCAGGGCTGAGCACATTACACAGGGCAGTGTCTCCATTGTACTCCCAGAAAAGGAAACATCACCCAATGGTACAAATGTCTAACACCAAAACGCATAAACCCAACACTTCACAATTGTATTTTAAAAAACTTAAACTACTAAAAATTAAAAATCAGTTCATAGGAAAGTCCTATGAAATATTAAAATCCATTTGTCAATGGGAAAATGCAGGCTTTTCATGAAACTGGTTCAGTGAGCTATAACGTACAGAGGTAAAATACCTATTAGACACATAAAGCATAGTCTAGCACTCACTCAGCTGGAAAGTGGCTAGAAATCAGCTATGAAGAGATCTGGGACTAGAGCTATGCCTACATTGGTCTAAGTAACTGCCAATTCTCACTAAGACATCAGCATCTCCTGAGGTACTGTTCAAGGTGCCAAGTAAAACATAAACTATAGTTCTTAAGTCCTGAGGTTCACCTTTCCCTTGAGGCAGGAAGAGGTCATTTTACAGATCCATTACAAAGCTCTCCTCAGGAATCTAAAATCTCAGTCACTCCTCAGAACAAGGATTATCCTATCACTAAACATATTCACATGCACTCCTATATACAATTTATGTGTGTGTGTGTGTTTGCATGTGTAGTGATACACACAAAGTCTCTCTTTAACTAGATATATAGATAAATAACACCACCCTCAAAGCTACCTTTCATCCTAAAAACCAGGATTTTCCTTCAAGTTGTCAAGATGCAGGATATAAGCTATATTTAACTGCTAAAGAGGGAAATCATTTACCCTCAATATTTGTATAAAGCACTTTGTGTAAGTTTCCTTTTAAAAAGAATCTTCAGTATTTCAATAATTTTTGAAGATATGAGAGCTCTATGTACAAATGTGTGCCAGAGAAAGGCACTACTCAGTCACAGTTAGAAATTCTGAAGTTCAGGAATATTCTGGTACAAGTCCAAGGATTCAGGGTTGGAGAATGAGCCACGCTGCTCCACCAACTTCCCAGCAATGATGTGTTTCACTGCAACTTCCACTTTCTTCCCATTAATTGTATACTGCAAGGTAAAAAAAGAAGGGAAAATTTCAAGGTACACTCTTAAGAAAACAACTCACCCTCTACATGCACTTACTATTTTCTCTTTTTAACAAGCTTTACCTTCTGTCTTAGACTCGATGCCAAGTTTCCATTTTAAGGCAGAAGAAGAGAGGTAAGGACTAGGCAAGGGAAATTAAGTGATTTGCCCAGGGTCACACAGCTAGAAGTTTCTAAGGCCAGGTTTGAACTTAAGTCCTCCCAAATCCAAGCCTGGTGCTCTATCCTCTGTACATAAACATACCAAAGAAGAAAAATTGCTCACCCTGTTCAAACAATTTCTGTATCTGACCAATTCCACCACAATGTTTCTAAGGCCCTAAGTCTTTGAAGTAGTAGAAGCACACAATAGGTGGCTTTCATTTGGAAGAACGCCTTCTTCTCCTAAAATATACTCTACTGTCCAGAGCCTAAACTCAACTCAATGTAAAAAACACCAGTAAAACACCTACTATATGCAAGGCACTGTTCTAGAATAGACACTGGTGATGCAATTCTTTTTAACTGCCCCTGCTCTCTCATTAGTCTCTCACTAGTGAGAGACAGGACTATATATATAGAGAGAAACATAATACAAGAAAGGTAGGGAGAGATCACTAAATTACTCTAGAAATATTTTTCTATCACTAAAATCAGAGGGCTTGTGGAAAACTACAAGGAGAAGGTTACACCTGACCAGAACAGTTAGGACATCAAAAGTCAATCTGACTGGGACAGGTAGGTGGCCAGACCTAGAGATGTCCTGGGTTCCAATCTGACCCCCAATACTTCCTAGCTGTGGGACCCTGCGCAGATCACTTAACTCCAATTACCCACTTTTCTGTCTTGGAATCAATGCTCAATATCAATTCCAAGGCAGAAGGTAAGGTTTGTTTTGTTTGGTTTTTTTTTAAGTCAATTTGGCTATATTACTCTGAAGTTACAAGTGAATTTAGACTTTTTTTTTTCTTTTTGGCTTCTGAAATTTTATGGTCAAACACAGAAAGTACAAGACTTCTTTTCTCTTGGTCACATGAGCACTCCTCAGGGTTCAGATTCAAGACACAAGAAGGTAAAATAAGTGTGTTTTGTCAAAGTAAGATTCCCAATTACTATAAAATGAAGAAAACTTTCCTGGTAGAGTCAAGTTTCAAAGAATAGAGAGGTTGTAAGGGCTTAAAAGCACAGATGTCAATGAATCTCCAAAAATTAAAGCTGCTAAATAGCCTAGGAGTCACCAAATGAGTGAAATATAATCAATGAATTACAAGGTAATTCTTTAATATTGTCCCTGTTACCTTCAGGTCTGATTCTTAACCATTCTTGTTGGAAAGCTCTTTCTCTTCTGAAATTCTTAAATGTATGCAGCTCTCTCTAGAAACATGTCAGACATAAGCTTCTCCTAATCAAAACTGGGTTTAAGTAACTAACAAATATGGATGGACTTCAGAGCAAACCCACTGAATATAGAATATAGCATGGTAACATGTGATCACTGTTCCATGAACACATTTTTACCTGAAGTATAATTAAAATTTAGTCATTTGAAAAAGTCAGTCAATGTGTGAACTAATTAAAGATCTGAGCAGTGACGCCCCAAGGCCTACCTGTCATCTACATCACACAGCAAAGTTCTAAGACAGAAGGTAAGGGTTTAAAATAATGTGTGTCTACTTTGAACTAAACATTGTGTTTTACGAAAGTGCTTTTGATTAAAGAAATGTGAATTAAAACAATTCTGAGGTACCACCTCATATCTATCAGATTGGCCAACATGACAGTAAAAGGAAAATTATAAGTGTTGAAGAGGATATGGAAAAACTGAGACACTTAATGCATTACTAGTGAAATTGTGAGCTGATCCAACCAATCTGGAGGGCAATTTGGAATTATGCCCAAAGGGCTATAAAAGAATGCATATTCTTTGATCTGATAATACCACTACTGGGTCTATATCCCAAAGAGATTTTAAAAAATGGGAAAGGACCTGCTTGTACAAAAATAATTATAGCTGCTCTTTTTGTTGTGGCAAAAAATTGGAAACTAAAAGGATGCCCCTCTGTTGGGAAATGGTTGAACAAATTGTGGTATATGCTGGTGATGGAATACTACTGTGCTCAAAAGATTAATGAACAGAATGATTTCAGAAAGAACTGGAAAGACCTACATCAACTGATGTAGAGTGAAATAAGCAGAACCAGGAGAACATTATACACGGTAACAGCAATATTGTAGAATGATCAAATGTGATAGACTTAGCTACTACCAACAATAAAATGATCCAGAACAATTTTGGAGGACTTATGACAAAAAATGCTATCCATCTCCAGAGAAAGAACTATTGGAGTAAGAATGCAGATGAAAGCATATAATTTATCACTTGTTTACTTGGATATATGTTTTGGGGTTTTGGCTTTGTAACATTACTCACTCACAAAAACGAATAACATGGAAACATGTTTTGAGTGACAATACAAGTATAACCCAGTCTGAATTGCTTTCCAGATCCTGGAGTGGGGGAAGAAAGAAGGAAAAGAGACAATTTGGATCATATAACTTCAGAAAACATATGTGGAAATATGTTATTAAAAATTTTTTAAAAATAAGATAAAGGGAGTAGCTGGGTATCTCAGTGGACTGAGAGCCAGGCCTAGAAATGAGAGATCCTAGGTTCAAATATGACCTCAGACACTTCCCAGCTATGTGATCCTGGGCAAGTCACTTAACCCTCATTGCCTAGCTCTTACCCCTCTTCTGCCTTGGAACCAATACACAGTATTGATTCCAAGACGGAAGGTAAGGGTTTTTTTTAAAAATGAATAAATAAAATGAGATAAAAGTCAAAGCATTGTGTGTGATTGGGAGAAAGGAGAGATTCAAAAATTAGACAATGTATGCCTAATGTAAAAATAAATCACAATTACAGGAGTTTGGACAAGAACAAAATAAGTGTGGGCTAGAGTCATTAGTGAATGCTTTAGATAGACCCTGAGCCAGGCCACAAGGGACAGACAGATTTGGATAAGTGACTAGGAAAAGAGTGGTTTCTAGCAAGAGGAAAGAGGCAAAAACGAGAAGACACCAGCCAAAAGGTCTCATAGAAATACATTAGAGTTGGAAAAGACTTTAGAAATCATCTAAGTCCAGCCCCACACTTGATACTCAGACCCACTTCAAGAAGTGTAAAAAAATAGACTCGAATACAGGACTACAATCCCCACAAGCCCTTGCTCTACTTCCCCAAAATGCTTTGTAATCTCACGCAATTCTGAGGTGGGCCGAGATCGAGGAAGGATTTAAGCTGGTGGCAAAGGTTTTTGGGCTCTTTCTCTCTTTTTGGACTTCCGTTTTGGAGCAGATGTGGCTCTTTCCATAATGTAGGTGAGGTCTTGTCTAGGCCTCTGGCCTAAGGCACGTTTTCCTTATCCTGTATTTTCTTTAATCCTTAATCCTTAATAAACCTCTAAAAAAATATAATACTCCTTGCAGAGAGAAACTAATTTCTACCTGCCTCAGGCTCCCTATGTCTCCCCTAAATTTTAATCTTTACAGAAGCAGGCACATTTTTACATTGTTAAGGGAGTGATGAATTGGTCCAGTCATTCTAGAAAATAATTTGGGGAAAAAAATTACTAAAATGTCCATACCATTTGACATAGATTCTCCAAAACCAGGGCAGAATTCCAAGGAAATCAAAGAGAGAAAAAAAGAGCTCAACTATAGTAAAAAAGATATGAAATAGGGACCCCGAAACTGAAGTATCTCCTCCACTCCAATTACTTTGTATTTGCCTTGTATATATTTATACCTGTATCTGCTGTTTCATCCAAGAGAATGTAAGCACCTTGAAGGCAGGGGGAGTTTAATTATTCTTTAAGTAACTGCAGGACCTAGCATAGGGACTGATACACAATAGGCAACTGAGTCATTATTGCACTTTAAACAGTAACAAATATAAAGAATTCAAAGAAGCATGGGAAGACTTATATGAACTGATAGAAAGTGAATTAAACAAAACCAAGAAAATAATATATACAACTCCAACAATATTTTTTAAAAGCAATATAGAAACTGAATGTTGTACAACAATAATGACTAGGTTTGGTCCGGGAAAAGAGTTCAGAAGAGATAGATCTTGAGCCAGGCCATGAAGTACAGACAGATTTGGAGAAAAGAAGAGGAGAGAAGAACATTCTAGGAAGAGTAAAAAGGCAAAATGAAAAGGCCTATTTCTTTCCAGTACTCTCCTTTCATCAAGAAGGTAGTGGACTGAGGATGTGAAATGTAAATGCTGTCAGACATACTTGATATGGGGGGGTTGTTGGTTTTGTATTTTGTTGGGGTTTTTTTCATCTTTGTCACAAGAAAGACTGACTGGATGAGGAAAATGAAGGATACATATAAAAATTAAGTAAGGTCAAAACAATAGATTCTTAAGCCCCAAAGGGGGAGATTGACTTGCTCAAAGTCACCCAGTGAATTCACATAAAAAAAAAAAAAACAGGTCAAGAGCCCAGGTTTGATGTCCTCATCATAGTTTAACACATAGCAGCAGAAACTCATCTGCCTCTGTGTTTATGGATTTTTCAGATCAACTGTCCACACTCACTCTCCATATTCACTTTCCTAACCAATATTAATTATCAGGTTTTCTGACATATGATTAAAAAGAAATCCTAACAGTTCAAGATACTTTCTTTTTAATTTAAAAAAATAAATCCAAGTTTGACAGAAAAAGAAAATCATTCTAGCAAGCTGAAAAATTTAATAGAGCAGTATTGGTCAGCATTTCCTAATAATGCATTTTCATGGATAAATAATGTTTTTGATAATGTCTTTACAAATTCACACCAACTTCTGGGCTGCATTTTATTTTGTTTTTCTCAAAGTGGAATAACTCAAGTTTCAAAAATATGTTAGCCAGGTGGTGTTTTCCTGTGGTCTTTCCTTGGGAGACATAGATACTGTAAGTTTAAAATACATAACACTGTTTGTACACACACAGGCATGCATGTACACACATGCTCAGCAGTTTGTATTTTAAGTTTACAGAAGGCTTTCATTTTGTAAGCAAAAGAGAGTAAAAGCTGCTCTCCAATCTGGGTGAATTCCTACTCTTGCCTCAAAATGAAAATCTCAGCAGATGGAAAACAAAAAGGCAAAGCCAGCTTTCTCCAGCTAAACGTCTAAGGGGCCTCAGTCTCTTTTTTCCTTCTTCTTTGAAGTTTAATATCAGATTTGAAAGAGAGAAAGAGACTCAGGAACTCTAAAATTTGGTCACAATGTATCTTCTGATAATACTTTCAAGAAGGCACAAAAATTGTATTCATGAAAAACAGATAGTTCTATTGGGCCATATACATATCCAATGGGCATATGTACTCATCAGAGCCTGATTTCAAGGCAAACTCTGGAAAGCAGAAAGCAGGAAAGTAAAAGAAGACAAGCCACTAGACCAATGCAGACAAACAATCTAGGAAATCTGAGCACAGCCCTTAGTTGCAGAGATTTCCTGCACATCCACTCCAAAGTAGATGACAACTGCCTAATGGTTACTCCAAAAGTGACAGAAAAGAAAGCCACCCATGGGGAGAGGGCTCCATAACATACCGGGATGTCTTTGGTTTCCAGGATGAGGCTGGGGACATGCCTGGCTGACAAGCCAATGCGAATGGCATCCTTTATCCTCTTCACCAAGTCCTGACTGAATGAGTGCTCGGAAACCATCTTCAGAAATAGGATCACTCGCTCTTCCCCATCCTTATTATACTGTGGGATACACAGGCTATCCAACACTTCCTCAAAGGCTTCCACTGCAGAATACAAAAACCCCCATATTCTGTCAACTCTCCAGCTTTGGGTTTCACCCCAGTCTAAGTCTCTCCAATTACCCCCAAGAATAAATTCCACCCCCTCCCACTTCTACTTCTTTTTCTACTCAAATATACATATGCTTAATAATCTAAGGGTTGACTATCTGAAATGGAAGCCTCCCTAACGCTTGTATTCTTCTCCTTGTGGCTCACAAGAGCCAGAAAAGCTCAGGTACAAAAGGGAGCTTTTCAGCAAAGAGCCAAACTGTATAAACAGAAAAGAACCAAGTCTCTACAGTGTGAATCAGAAAACATGTTAGCTAATACTTTGGCCTTTACAATGTAAACAGTAATCTATTTAGTTCATCAAAACTGTAATAGACCTGAAACTCTTTCTACCCACACATACTCATTAATACTTCTCCCTATAAATCACTAAGAGTGTGGGGAGAGGAATGGGAGTAATTCTTTGAGGTTTTCGAAAGAAGATTGTACGTGTAGACAGGCTTGGTATAACTAAGATTAGCCTAGTTAAAACTACATAACAACAAGCCTCTTTCTTTCAATAGCATTATTATGCCCTATTGTTAAGATGGGAAATTTCCCATTGTTGTTACTGCTAACCATATTTAGGCTGAAGCTATTTTTTCAGCTGTTGGTTGCTACACAGGAGCTTACCTGAGGGAAAGTAACACCCAAATGGGATGGGACAAAGACCCACAAAAAGCCCCACACAGAATGGGAACTAAAAATATAAGAACTGTTAATCAAACAGTAAGTATTTGTTATGATAAAATACATAAGTGAAAACAGTTCCCAGGTGTATGAATTTCAGAGGCACTGACTTCAATCCAAATATAAACATCAATTGCTTTAGGGGATGGTTTCTATTTCCAACAAAGTTGACCATTTAACAAATTTCCTTTAAAGAAGGAGACAGGAGGGCCTGGAAGACCTGAAACCTGAGCTCTTGTTCCAGCTGTGTCACCTCAGTTTCTTCATTTGTAAAATGAGGGATTTAAAATTCATCATCCCTAAGGGTCACTGCAGCTCCATGAAACTATGTATCTACCTAGTTTGGGCCTAGACAAGAAATTACAGTCTGGGTTCTAGTCTTTGTTCTAACACTAACTGGTGTGTAACTGGCCAAACCATTGGTCTCAGGGTCATTCAGTTCCTTCACCTGCAGGTGACACTGATTATCCTTTTACCGTATTAGGATACTAAAACACTAGCTCTTAAAAGCATTCTGGAAAGCAAAAAATGAAGAAGCCTCAAGTATGGAGGCAAATGAATAAGTGTCTTGCTTAGAAATGAAAACTGAAAACTTGGAAAATCTGAGTTCTGGAGTTTAAATGTCCCCACAATATTTCTCTTTGCTATTTAGAGACTAAGGGCTAAGTGAAAAAGGAATCATACCAATGTTATAAATTTCAGAGCTGCCAAAGCGAACTCCATTAGGGTTGAGTGTCCCATCACTGAAAATAAATACAAAGACATTATTAACACAGAGCTTCTTCCTCAAAGAGTGGGCAGAGAATAAGCTGTTTCTCATAACCATCATCAGCCATGATATTTAAAACCATATATAGTTACAAGTTACATAGAAAACTGAAGTCAAAATATCAAATCCTTTAAAAAAGATTTCAGTAATCTTTCCCCCTTCATGCAGAAATTATTATCAATATCTCCACTGGAAAAAGAGATCTGAGTTTTTGAATTCCATTTCCTACATCAATTAGCTGTGTGACCTTGGTAAGTGACATAACTTGTCTGGCCCTCATCTATTCGATCTCTAAAATGGAGATAATAATAACTGTTAATATCTACACCACCCAGGGAATATATACCAAATAACAAAGTATGTGAAACACTTTGAAAACATTAATATGCTGTATTATATTATTATACTCATTATACTCACTTCAATAGCTTCCTTCCCCATAAGGAACAAGAGGCTACCTTGGAGTCATCTAAAATTGAACTAACATCTACACTCCTCTACATGTTCTTAGCAAAACACCACCAAGAATGTAGATTTACTGAGTTCCTACTGTGTACCAAGCTTTATGACGTTGGCTAGAAGAAATACAAATTCATTTCAATAAACAATTATTACTGTCCCTGCCCTCAAGGTGCTTACATTCTACTGGAAGGATACAATATAAAGATATAAATTACAAAGTAATTTCAGGACAAGAGGAGCATTTACAGAAGGGAGGAAGTCAGGAAAGGTCTCTTGTAGGAGGTAGCACTAATGTCAACCTCAAGAAAAGCTAGAAACTCTAAAAGGAGGAGTGAGAAGAGATTGCATCAAGGCAGAGAAGATATACTATGCAAAGAAAGAAAAAGGAGACATCATGGGTAGGAAACAGGAAAGAGACAGATAGGCCTAGAACACAGAGTAGGGAACTGAGAGTTAGATGGGGGAAAAAAAAATCAAGGGGGTAGCTAGGTAGCTCAGTAGATTGAGAGCCAGGCCTAGAGACAAAGGTCCTAGTTCAAATCTGGCCTCAGATACTTCCTCACTGTGTGACCCTGGGCAAGTCACTTAACCCCAGTGCCTAGTCCTTATCACTCTTCTGATTGGTTCCAAGATAGAAGGTATGGGTTAAAAAAAAAAATCAGGTAGTGAGCTGGAGCCAGACTGTGGACAAAAAAGTTTACATTTTATTCTCTAAGCTATGATAGGGACCCCTCAGGTTTTCTAATAAGGGAAGTAATGTGATGAGACTTGTGCTTTAGGTAGAATTTCTGGGTAGCCATGTGAAAGATGTACTGAAGAAGGAAGAGAATGGAAGTAAAGAAATCCACTAATAGATTCCTACAATAATCTAGATTAAATGTGCATAAGGACTAAATTAGAATAATAACAATAAAAACTATAATAATAATAGTAATAATAATAACTAACACTTATATAGTACTTTAAGGTTTATAAAACACTTTACAAACATTCACTAATCTAATTCTCACACCTCTAGGAGGTAGGTGTTATTATCCTCATCTGTACTGAGACAGACGAAGTGACTTGCCCAGGGCCTATCTTCCTAACTAAAGATGGGTAAGCCACAGCTTCTAACTTGGAGGGGTATATAGAATAAAACAAAAAACACAAAGCCATAAAGAGATCAAGCATGATTCAACAGGTCAGATTTAAGGGTCAGACGATAATAGAATCAAGTTCAAGGGTGGAAGCATTTACAGAAGTTCAATAGCTTCCTGGAGGGGTGGAAGCAGAGTTAGGAAAGGCCCAGTTAAGAAGAAAACACAACAGGTAGAACAACTCAGGAAGAAGGAATAATGTACAAAAGGTAAAGAGGCAGGAATACACATGACATTTTCAGGGATCAGCAGAATGAACTAGAGAGGGCTGCAGTGGACTGTAAAGCTGGAATCAGGCTAGGCTCAGATGGTTCAGAGAGTGAAAAAGAATAGACATTTATAAAGGATGTCCCAAAAGTCTTAGTACTGTTGTAACCTTTAATAACTTCAGAAGTCTACTACTTACTTAAATTTGAAAAATCTAATTTTTTATACTTAGTTTTCTGCATTCTGAATAATAGATCTTTAATTTTAATAAAACTGACTAGCTTGTCACAATGCAGTGCAAGTGCAACAGTTTCTGGATGACACCTCCTCAGTCTAGAGATCCACCTTGGCCAACTGATCTCAATCTGCCTTTTTTGGGGAGTCATATCAACATTATTGTTTATGCACCAAAATCTTGTTCTCTGGATAATCTTCAGGCCGGGATTACGGACAGATCCTTTCAGCTAATGAAAGTTTTTATGAATTTATATGAAAATAGACTTAAGTAATGCATACTTTTTGATTTTATGAAATCTTCATGTTATGAATCTTCGTAATAAACATCAATGTAAATAATGAACCTTTAAGAAGTTCTTTTTTGTAAGCCTGTAGCATTTATAATCCTGAAGTTATTAAAACTTTAATAAACTTTAAAAAACCCACACCCAGTCTTTTGGGGGATCCTGTGGAGGCTTTTACAGTACATAAAATACTTTCATGATCTCAGTCACAAGAGCTATTTTAAAGATGGGGAAATTGAAGCTCAGAAAAGCTAATTCATAGTCACACAGGTATCAAGTGTCAGAGGCAAAGTATTCGGGCTACAGCCACAAAATTCTGTTCAGCTCTCAACAACTGGCTCCCATATCAGGTGGAGAATCTGAGAGGTGATGGAGTGTTCATGGAATACTCAGATTCCCCATAACACAGGACTTAAGGATGATCCTGAGTAAGTATCTAGGAGCTAGCCTGATTACTTTTCCTTCTTGTCCCACCCTTCCCAACCCCTTCCCAAAAGCCTCATCTCACTACCTCCAGCTCATATAGTCATCCTCCCCACCACCCTCCTCCTGTAAAAATGAACTGGCCAACCTGGCTATCCTCTGGAAAGTGGGTGTCAAGCAAAAAATAGCTCCTTACCTCCGACCAAGCATGATGATCCCTCCAGTCTTGGGATTTATTTTGCAATAGTCACCATGGGCCCAAGCACCTTCACAGAGACAAAAGGCAGAAAAAAGTTCAATTCTCTGGTGGAGAAGTTCCCCAGAGTGACCTGTATACACTTCAAAGGCTGGCATTACAATAGTAACAGGCCATTATTTATAAACGAGATGATCCTGGGATCAGTCTCCCTAGAATATGTCTCCCTAGAATATTGCTCTGAGATATTTGCCCACTAAACCCATCAGGATCTCTCTCATGGTTACCATGTTACATACACAGTCAGGATGGCTGGCTAGGTTAAGCTAGGAATTAACTTTTAATTCCAAGGCACCTGGCCTCTTTGGGAGGAAGGTCACAATAACTTCTGGAACAATGTGACTTTACAAAATTATATAAGAAAATAATCTAATTCAATTTAATAAGCATTTTGTGCCTGCTATGAGCTAGGCAAAGAGGGTGCAAAGACAAATATGACCTGATCATCTACTGGCATAGAATATAAAATCAATGAAACTGAACTGTCAAATAGAGGTGAGAAAATCAAATTATTATTTAGTATTTTGTATTTGATTCTATTCTATAACTGCCCAAGCCATGTTTCTTTGTCTTTAAATTCAACTGGGTGGAGCAATGGATAGAACACCAAGCCTATCTAATCTTCTGGAGTTCAAATTTGGCCTCAGATACTTAGTACCTGTGTGACCCTAAGAAAGTAATTTAACCTTACTGGTCTCAGTTTCCTCACCTGTAAAATAAACCACCCCAGTATCTTTGCCAAGAAAATACCAAATACTGAGGGCCAAGTCTGAAGACAGGAGATCCTAGGTTCAAATCTGGCCTCAGACACTTCCTAGCTGTGTCTGGGCAAGTCACTTAACCCCCCACTGCCTAGCTCTTACCACTCTTCTGCCATGGAAGCAATACACAGTATTAATTCTAAGGCAGAAGGTATGGGTTTAAAAAAAAAAAGAGTGTCACAAAGAAATGGACATGGCTAAACAACAAATAAGTTCAGAAGTTCATGAGACTAGAAGTTCAGTTTTTCTCTCTGTGTTAAGTTTAAAAGTTGTTTTCCTATAAATCATTTTAATTGAAAGAAAATGGTTATCTCTGTACCACTAAGCTGCCCTTGTACAATTAGAAGAAATCCGTTATCCTTGAAGAGTGTAGGTGGATGCCAGGGAGTCTGTTCTATTATCTCTCCAATGCTGGCTGTCCTTCAAGAAAGGCTGGTCTATTATCACTGTGACTCTAACTAGCCACACAGGTGGACACTACCAATGAGCTTTCCATAGCAACAAGAAAGAAAGAAGGGTTGTTGCTAGCCTTTTGCATCCCAGACTTCCATCCAATCATCCTGCTTTCCATCTGTGATGATTCCTGTCCTTTGTTCTCTTTTACTTCCCAAAACCATATGAAGGCTAGTAAGCCTCATCTTATGGTCTTTTAGCTTCCTGAAGATCTGAAAAGACTTCTTTTATTGGTAATTAGTAGCTTTACTAATAAATTGAATGTGCTTGGAACTTTGTGCCTCGGCTTACCTTAATTTCAACTGCAACAAGAGTAGCCATGTGCTCTTTTTAGGCCAAGGTTCTGTTAGTGAGGGCAGCTATGTGGGGAAAGCATGGCTATGCTGTTCTCCTTGATGTCAAGCTTACAAATTTTCCTGGCTTCCTAATATACAGAGCTATCATTTAGAACAAGTCTCAACCTTAAAGAATCAAAATTATCTAAATCCTTCATAACCTATTTATAGTTACTTTCATTGTAATATTTAAGGATAATTATTTCCATAAGGTACTCCCTACTATGTCAAGTCTAGTCCTTCGTTTTAATAAACTATTTCCTAAAGGCTACAGTGAGTGAGACCAGAGAGGCATGCTTACCAACTCTGTTTCTAGAATTTTGAACAACTCCATGTATGTCTAGATAAATAGCTCATGACTGTCTGATCCAGCTCTTTCATGAGTTAATGGACACTTGTTATATATTTCATCTTCTCAAATTTTTGTATAGCATACAGCAGTGATGGCAAACATTTTAGAGATCACATGTGGTCACCCACCCACCTTAGACAGGTGAGGGAGGAAGCACTCCCATTGGGCTGCTAGGCAGAAGGGTGAAGCAAAAAAATGTCCTTAGGTGTGGTGGAAAGGGGGAAGGAAACAGCTCCACCAGAGTTCCTCTGCCTTTCTAGTAGCGAACACTGGCAGGGAACTATGCACATGTCTGTGGGCACATGCAATCACCAGGCTCTGTGTGACTTCTCTGGCATATATGCCATAGGTTTGCCACCACAGGCTTAGAATCTTCATCTTTTTAGACTTGCCACACAGATCCCTCAACCTCAGGGCCATTTTTCCTATCTCAGTTATCCTGCTCAATCTGTTTTTATAACTTCACCAGAACAGCTAAAAGGCTGATGCTGAGACCCAGCAGATACCTACAGACAGCAGCTGATCATCTGGTACCATTCACTAGTTCAATTGCATTATTCAATGTAATTCACCAGGTGCTCCCACTCTATTACATCTAGGGCTCCCTTAATTCAGCAACAAAAAATACACTGGGTTCTTCATTTCAAAGTGTGCTAAATGTGACATATAGATTTTCTGATACAGAGTAGAACCAGTATGGTAAAACTGCTGGGATATATTCATTTTGAACTTGGGAAAAAAATTCATCCTGGACTAGAGTGTGCTTTTACATCATTTAAAACTAAAAAGTTTGCTGAGAAAATGAATCTAGGTAGATGAGAGTGGGTGAAGGGGAGAGGAAAATGTTTTGTTTTTTTTTTAACTTGTCTTTAAGTGCTTTAAAGCACAAGGACTGTTGCTAATTACATGAAACTCATACATTCACTTAACACAGGTCCTCCTGAAAATTTCCTCAGAAATACTTTGTTAGCAGCAAGTACTTGAAAAAAGGAAAATTGCATTTCTTTAAAAGTATTCTAAAATTCAGACTCATAACTAATTTAGACAAGCATTCTTCCAAATAAATGAAGTTTGACTATACTTCAAAACTGAAAGTGAGAGCAAAAATAAAAGGTCTGTCTATCACCACTGTTATCAGCTTTAAAACTAATTCAATCAAAATATTTTTCTTCTGTAATGAAAAACTAGATGTCATTTACTACCTGGTTCATTCAATTATTTCCTTAGCACCTACTCTGAAGCAAGTACTAAAGCACTGTGCTAGGCAAAAGGCTCCTCCAAATGATATATATTCACATGATCATACGTGGCATAGCAGAGAGCTAAAAGGGTGAGGGGGAATAAAAGCCACAGCACACTTTAGAACCAAAAGTCATTTGAAACTTTTCAGTTCTCAAAATGTGACTTCTATGACTCTTATGTTGTCTTTCTAGAGAGGAAGGGAAACAAGCAGTTAGTATAAATTATTCCAAAACAGATGGCTGCCTCAATTAATAGTTAAATAGCAGTGGTAACTTGATGTTGGCTATAAAATAAAATAAGGAAGATCTGGGAAGCAGAGCTTTAAATAAGAGACCCCTCTGTTTTAGTAAAAGGCACCATTCAAAAATTAAGAGCAGGGATGACTCTGAGTATGATCAATGTGCTGACAATACATCACCTTCCCTACTACCATTCCCCAAAGCATTCTTCTTACCTACATCTCTGTAATGGCTGGAAAATAGTTTAGTTGATAGATCTAAAAAGTAAGAGTCAAATAACCTTTCCTATATTTCACTTTTCCCAAGATAAGTACACATAGAGGGCAGAGCCAAGATGGCAAGTTAGTAGTATCAAAAGCTGAAATCACTCAGAGAATCCTCCCAAACCAATCTTTAAAAAGAGCCTCAAAACAACAGGAGTCAAAAAACCAATAGCAAGACAGTGATGAGGCTCTCCTACTGAACACAACTTGCAGAGAGAGAGAATCACTTTTCACAGGATAAGGGGGAACTGGAAGCAAAACTGCACACAGAGGAGTACTGACTGACCACACACCACCTACTGCACCAAGTTCCAAGCCTGGGCATAGGTCAACTTTGGGATGCCAGGACCCTGCCTACAGCAACAACAGAGCAGCCCACACTCCACACCCACCCCCCACTGAAGTCACAGGCCCTGGCACCAGCCTGCAGTGAGGCCTGGAAATACAAAATGTTTGGCCCTCTTTGCTATCATGTAGCCATTAGCTTCAGAACAAAATAAATTGGAACTCTGAGTACTGCAAACCATCAACAGGAGAAAGAATGAGAACTCCCAATCCACAGGCCAAAAAAAAAAAAAGAAAGAAAGAAAAAAGGCTGGGAAAATGACCAAACAGTAAAAGAAACACTTAACCATAGAAAATTTCTATGAAGACAAAGAGCGAGGCACAGAGTCAATATGAGATACAAGCAACTACATGAAAAACTCCAAGATAAGTATGCACCCTGATTTGAGCAATCTGCCCATGCTGATCATTTGTTGAGGCCATAGATGTTCTGAGAAAGAATAGGCTTGAAGAAAGCAGGTGGAAGACTGAGATTAGGGAAGATTGTGGTATCAAACTAAGCCCACATTACAGTTACATCCAAGGCTTCAAGCCTAAGATGGCAAGATATTTATCAAAAAATTTATCACTACCCACTGGCAGAATGAGAAATCCATCTGCTCACATAAGCAATACTCAGCTATTGGAGAAGGGAATAATGACAGGAAGATTTAATTCAAGCTCACATAGAATGGTCAACCAAGTCAGGGACTTAGTTCTATTTTCTGGTCCCTCAGACCTACCTGGGTACTTAGAGAAATAAGCCTTCCTGTATTTGATCCCATTCTTATCATTCCAGAAGTATGTAGGTTGACAGGGTATTGGTTTGGTGCAAACCAGTTCACCGCTCTCACCCCACACCGCCTTTCCTAGATATGAAGAATGAAGAAAGAAAAAAAAATTCAAAATGAAAACCCACAAATTTCACACTTTCCCAATGTAACTTTATTTCTATTTTACTTAATGAATCAAAAGCCTCAAAGCCAATCTACTATATGGAGTCATATTTTCATCTGATTTTTGAGATCAATATGCTCTTAACCCTAGTTACAGTAGAAAGTCTGTTACTACACATTTATTGAGCTCTTACTAGGCACTAAAGGTAATAATGTCATCATGTAACATTTAATCTATCCAAACTTTTTCAGAGATGGCACATTTGTCAAATCTGCCTTGAAAGGCAGCTAGCAAACTGGAAGACAGTCTAGATCCTAAAAGACCTTGGCAAGTTATAATAGTAGACCAAAGTGCCTAAGATGAAATTTAATAAGAGTAGAGATAAAGTTCTACACATGAATTAATTAGATCATAGACTTAGAGTTGGAAAGGTCTTTCAGAGTTAACTAGTTCAACTCCCTCATTTTACAAATGAGAAAACTGGGACCTAGAAGAAATGAAGCAAGCTGACTGATGTAAAGATGGGATTAACTCTCCCCTGCCCATTTTTAGATTTAATCACCAGAAGTGTATACACCCCACTTATCCTTAAGTATGGGGAGGTCTGTGACCCACATGTGCTATGGTGGATGACGAATTAGAAACCTACTCACTGCCACCTGGCCAGTTCTAAGCAAAGCAATAGCTGCAATAAGTCCATATAAAGTGGAAGGAAGACACAGGAAGTGATGAAAGGAAGGGTCTTTAAAAGTGGCAAGAACTTCCTGTTACCAGCTCTTTCGCCTTGAGCTTGACCCTGAAGGAGCTCTGACTTGGAACTTTAGATTGCTTTTCAATTTTCTGTTAGAACTACCACCTGGGAGACTGAAAAAGGCTCACTCCCTTCCCTGGCTTTTCTGGAGTAGATACTAGCCTCTAGAGAGGCCCCTCGTTTTGGAGGAGGCCTCATGGCTAAAACCTTTGTTTAATTTACCTCTGGGTCCCCTTTGCTGGGGCCTCTGAAGCCTTGCCTGGTTTGGACCAGGTCAGAGTAAATATCTACTCTCTTTCATTTCCTTACTTCCACTCTTTCCCTCTATTTTATAAATAAATTGCTATAAAGTCATTCTGACTTGAGTAATAATTTCAGGCGACCACATTTTTATATATTTAGTCCAACCCTTTAATTTTTAACCTTTACACTGAGGTCATAGAGGCAAAAGGGAAATCTCAGAGCCTAGTGTTTTCTTTTCTACACCAGGCTGCTTAGAGCCCACTCCAAAAATGAGCTCCACAAATACCTGATTAAACAAAGTTCATGTGAAAAAGGGCTGGGAGTTTGGATTGAGTACAAATTCAGTATGAGTGAACAATATGACATAGTAATCAAAAAAGATCATTTGTCCTAGGCTGAATTAAAAAAGATTAGTATTGGGGCCTGCTAGGTGACTCAGTAGATAGAAAGCCAGCCCTGGAAATGGGAGGTTCTGGGTTCAAATATGGCCCCAGATACTTCCTATCTGTGTGATCCTGGGCATGTAGACATAGCATATTTTAGGATAGATATGATGAGCTGGAAGTTCCCAGAGAAAGGTAAATCTCTTTCATTTGAAACAATTTGGAGGAATGTTTGTCCATATTAGTGGTGATGATTCTGATTTCAGAATATTTTTTAAATGCAATTTTCTTTAATGGCCTTAAGTTTGTGTTATATGAAAAATATCTGAAAGAACTAGGAATATTTGGTCCAAAGAAAAGAGGCCTGAGGGGCTCTGGGAAGTCAGTACACTAAAACACTCCTAATGAAGCTATGGCTCAGTCCAACTATTCTGGAAAACAATTGCAATTATATTTTTTAAAAATTACTAAATTATTTAAACTTTCTAACCAACTGATCTCACTGAGTATGTATTCCAAGGAAGCAAAAAAGAAAAAGAAAGGTCTCATACAAATAAGAATATTCCCACATCCTTCTGGGACAGCTAGGTGCCTCAGTGGATAGAGTACCAGGCCTGGAGACAGGAGGGCCTGGGTTCAAGTCTAACCTCAGACACTTCCTAGTTGTGTGACCCTGGGCAAGTCACTAAACCTCTATTTGCCCTAGTATCCTCTCCTATAAAAATGGAGATAACAACAGTACCTATCTCCCAGTTTTGCAAATATCAAATATGATAATACTAGTAAACACATGCCTAAATAAATACCTGTCCCTTTTCCCCTTCCCCATACTGAATGGGATGCTACATGAAAGAGGAATTAAATTTGTTCTGCTTGGCTCCCCAAAGACCGAACTAGAAAAATATACAAAATGTCCAAAAGTTCAGAGTATGAGCTCAGGGTAAGGAAAAACTTCCTACCAAAGAGTTGAGTATTCTGCTCCAAAAGGTTAGGTCTCAAAGTAAAATCTCAATGACTACTGGTGGGTATGACACAAAGAAGATTTTTAATTGAAGAAGAGTTGGATCAGATGACCTCTAAGGTATCTTCTAACATTAAAATGATGGGATCTGTTTTAAGAAAGACACACAGCAAATATGTTACCTTCCTCATTCCATGCTTCCACTGCCATGCCCAGATTCCTGGCCTGAATTTCTCCTTTGTAAACGGGAATTGAAACATTTTGACCCATAAAACAGGAAATTATGTCAGTGCCACCTGCAATGAAAAGTAGAGGGAATATACATAATTCAAAAAAATAAAGAAAGCTGTTGATTTTGTTTTAACTGTCACACAGAGGTCAAGGACCCAAAGGATCAAACAAATATTGAATATCCTTTCTCCCAACACTGGCCTAGAAGGTAGGAATCACTGTAGCATATATTTCCTTTTTTAGAAGTGGTAGGGGTACTTGAAAGTAACTATCCTCTGGAAAAATTTAGTCAAAACATCAGATTGGCAAGAGGTGGAGAGCCAAGATTTGTGCCCAGGTCTTCCTGTCTCTAAAGCCACCTCCTTATCTACTACTCTACACTGCCTCACTGGGGCCAAAGGACATGAGATAAAGGCCACTTCTTTACCTCTGGTCTGGTATGTGGATTCCAATCCACTGGGGCTTCCAAGGGAATAACCATCCAAGCCTCCTATCTAAAATCAAAGAACTAGGCTGAAGGATGTATGCATATGTGTATGTGCACACTCGGAAGAAGGTATGATGCTCTGAATTTCTGAGAAATCCCTTCCATCAGATCTCTGAAGGAAATGAAAGAAGTAATCCCTGCCTTGAAGGAATTCCCAAGTGACAGGTAACAGGAACAGTAGTATCTCAATAACTGAGTTTGCTGGGACCAAGAGCCAGGCATGGGATCCAGGGAAAAGTGGGGTCTCAAAGAAGTCACTGGGTAAGTAAATTATGCATGGATTTTAGGATGACTTGGCTAACCAAGCCAATAGAGGTGACTCAATATGTGTTGCCTACACTTTGGACTGAGACAAAATTCAAAAAACAATTCACTGCTACAGAGCTATGGGGGAAAGGGACTACAGAAAAATCAGGCTTTCTTTGAGGTTTTTTTCCTTGAAACCTTTTTTAATAATTCCTCTCTTTTGAAGGCCAAAAAATCCCATTTAAATAAGTCTGAAAATTCCATTTCCTTTAAATTCCATTTCCAAAGTACATCAATAAGAAATTATCTTGCCTTGACATTATATTAAGTGAGAATCATTCCATTTTCCCCCAGCTACTAACAGACACTAATTTCACTAAAATAACTTTTATTAGTGAGTTTTTTAAATGTCAATCTATCCAGAGGCTAAAGTGCATAAGGTATTTTTGTTGCAAAATTAAAAGCCACAATAACAATGAAAGCTGTACTATACAGATAAAAAGCACAGATCAGAATGCTATAGCTGAAAGAGACTTTAGGGATCAACTCTCTATCCATTGACGGAGAAGGAAATGGAGCTCCAGAGAATTTGGTCAAGAGATTTGTCTCCAGAAGTCTCATGGCTAAGGCTAGAATCCAGAACTACAGTATCTTATTCTCAGTCTGGTGCTCAGGATGCTATTGTCTTGGTCATGGCTGGATCAACTAATACTCATGTGAAACACTTCCTTCACAGTCATCAACTAGCAAACTAAGGCCACCATCTTAGTTAAGTGAGACCCTAACCACCCTTCACCTAGACTCCTGCAACAGCTTATCTGATCTCCCTGACTTCCCTCTGGCTTCTCCAATCCATTTCAAAATCACTTTCCTCAAACACAGCTGTGACTGGATCACTCCCCCTGGTCAAGAAACTCCCAACAACTCCACTTACTCACAGAATCAAAAATGAGGTTGTATTTATTAGCCTTTAAATCCCTTTATCATCTACCTATCTCTGCTAATTACAAAGCATATCCCTTTACCCATGTTAGAATCCAGACAAATGGAGCTTCTCGCTGTTCTTCATACATATTTTATCCACTACCTCCTTGCTTTTGCCCTCACTGTCCCTCAAGTCAGGAATACTCCCTTCCTCACATCTGACTCTCAAAATCCCTAATTTCAAAGCTCAGTCTAAATGCAAACTCCTACATAAGGCCTTTCTTGTTACTCCCAATTGCTAGTACCTTCTACCCCAAATTATCTTGTAATGATTCTGAATGTACCTGATGAGGTGTCCTAAAAATCTTCATGTAGTTTTAAGTTGTTAAAGCTTAACAATGCACAAAGACTTTTGGGACACTCTTCATGAGTAAATGTCTTTCCTAAGTCATATCCCTGAAAGCAGATGCTATTTTTGACCCTATATCCTAAGACTGATAAGAAAACTCCTTGTTAGGTATATGGTAGGAAGAGAGGCAGGCTAATTTACCACTGATGGAGCCATGAATTTGAGTAATTGTTCCAGAAAATAATTTGGGGTTACATAAAAGGCATTACTAACTTTCTAATACTATTTGTTCCAAAGATCTCACTTCTGAGACTATATCCCAAGGAGGTTACTGAAATCAAGAAAAAAAAAAGAACAAAATATTCATGGAAATATTATCTCTGATAACAAAAATCTAGCGACAAAGAATGTGATTAACAATTAGAAACTAGGTGTACAAAATATGGCATATAAATGTCAGGAATATTACTGCATCAAACTCAGTGCCCCAAGGAATCCATGATCTTAAGGATTAGGTTGTTCCTTCCAACAATGTGTACTATAATCTATCTACGTCTACCTACTTGATGCCATTCTCATCAGTAACCTCCCATAAGGGGCATCCACTCAATATGCAGAACCTTCTTCTTAAATCACCTGTAATCCCTCACTTTTGCCATTTTTCTTCCTATCATTCCAACTGCTCAGTCTACTTTCTCCCTTCTATCATCTATCCTTAGTAATTTCCTTTTCTCTTGGTCTCTGGAGCTCTTTTATGGTTATCTGCTTCCCCCTGCTCCCAAGTCACCTTGCACCTCCTCCACTCCCCTCTGAATAATATTCATTTTTAGTTCCTTGGAAGCAATGATATTCCACATCTCACTGCCAAATAGTAATATCAATAAAATGTTAGTATGGAAAAGATGGGCCTTTGTAAAGGAGCCTTGTGACTTCCTGAAACTAAATAAATCTACAAATGGTTATTATGTGCCCACTGTGTGCCAAGAACTATGTATATTCAAATGAAAAGAAAAAAATTATCCCTATTCTCAGGGACCTTCATTACAACCAGCTAATCTACTCTCCTCCTGCGAAATGTTATCCATTTATTCTAAGATATTCATACTGCTAGACAAGTTCCACAAGGTGACCATTCAAAAGCACATTGAAACTTGGGCAATAGATCTTCTTCCATTACTTCTTCTTTTCTGTGTGTACAGACAAGTTAAAATCCTTAGAGTAATTTCAGATCTGTTTCAGGAGGTTCTATGATGTCTTGGAGCTTGATGCAATCAATACAATGTCAACTGAAAACTGTAAGACCTTGCCAAGCATATGGAATCCCTCTTCCACCTAGACTCTGCTCTACATTTAGTAAGCATGTGTCTCCCTTTTTTAATGTCTAACATGACAGTTACTATCAGAAGATTACTGAACAAAGTCATTTCTGTTATATCTTCCATGGAATCTTGAATGATCTTTATGCAAGGATAAGAGACATCGAGCTTTAAAAAGACTTTTGTACAAGATGTTCTACTGAATTAAATGCTTTTTGTAATCAATAAACCATGAGATATCAAGCTATAGAAAACTTTTGGTTAATTGTGAAATGCTCAAAGTGTGGTCCCTTTGTTGAATATCATTTCTGAAAGTCTGCATGTCCTCTACTAATAACTTCATTAAGAAGGCCCTTAAGGGGGCAGCTGGGTAGCTCAGTGGATTGAGAGCCAGGCCTACAGACGGGAGGTCCTAGGTTCAAATCTGGCCTCAGCCACTTCCTAGCTGTGTGACCCTGGGCAAGTCACTTGACCCCCCATTGCCTAGCCCTTACCACTCTTCTGCCTTGGAGCCAAAACACAGTATTGACTCCAAGATGGAAGGTAAGGGTTTAAAAAAAAGAAGGCCCTTAAATCATGCAGAGGACTCACATAAAATTTTTGAACCAATGGGAGAACAGGTGCCATCTGTATCATTATTGTCATTCTCATGGTCACCTTCTTTCTCTATTAAAGTCATTCCTCTCCTTTATATATCCTTCCCATATTTACAATCCCTCTTCTCCTCTACATATCCTCAGTCCAGCTTAGTGCTTCTTCCCATCTTTGAGTTTGTTAATGCCATTCCTATGTTCTGGAAAGTAGTTTTCAAATGGATGCTGTATATCCCTCACATTTCTCTTCTTTCTATAGCTCTCCCACTATCACCCTCCAATGCCCTCAGGATAACTTTTCCTATTTGGGTGTCTTGTCAAGTTTTCTTTCAATTAGCTTTACCCTCTATGCTTCTGCCTGCTTCATGAGATGCCACTACCCATAATTGCTCATCATCCTTCTTAAAATTTTACAAACAATTTTATACTCTACACTGGTATAAGGGTCTTTCCTGGCCCCTCTTCTGCTAAAGCCTTTCCCTCTAAGTTTATCTTCCAATCACTTAACCTTATTTGGCACTATGTAATTACAGGTTGTTACTCCCATTATGATATAATCTCCCTGAGTGCAAGGCCCACTTTTGCCTTTCTCTGCATTCCCAATGCTTGTTAGCACAGTATCTAGAACTTAGGAATTGTTTAATAAAATGTTTACTGACTGAATGGTATTACCTCTGGCAGCCATCTCTCTACATTTGGCAAATAAGTCAAATGTTTGCTGACTAAGGCACTTTCTGGATTTTTTTTGGTCTCCTTGTTGTGGTAATTAATTTACATTGGCTAAACTTCTGGAAGAAATTATTAAAGTCAGTGTTACTGTCATTTATGTAGTCCAGTTTTCATTTTGTAAATTTTCAATTACTTGTTTAAATACATCTGGGTTAAGTTCTTTCAATTGTATATCATCTTCTCATTAATGTTCTTTCTTCTCCCCCTTTTTTTTTTAATTTAAACTAATTCTGACCTATTGAACAAGAGGACTGATGATTCAGGAATAACTCCACCATCAATAACAAGCCTTCTGTTAAAGTACTATCTATGTCAACTTTTATTTTAATGCTCACCATGGCCAATATCTACACATTCTTTTCTTTTAAGAATGTTCATAATGGGGGTAGCTGGGTGGCTCAGTGGACTGAGCGCCAGACTTAGAGATCAGAAGTGCTTGGTTCGAATCTGGCCTGACACTTCCCAGCTGTGTGATCCTGGGCAAGTCACTTAATGCCCACTGCCTAGCCATTACCACTCTTCTGCCTTAGGACCAAAAACAGAGCACTGATTTTAAGACAGAATAAGAGAATTGGGGGGGAGGGGGGGAGAACGTTCATGATACAGAGGCCTATGTGTAATATACAAATGTTCAGCTTCTTTCATTCACTCCTTCATGTTGACCAAGGCTTATCTTTATATTCTCTCCCCAAATTCACCTTTTTCCACCTTTATACTGAAATCACCAAGTATCAGATTATACATTAATTTGATTTGAAGGGTCTTAATCAAGTTCTTTATATAGAATTTTTCCATTATTTCATCTTCAGTAACAGACACTGATCAATAAGCTACAATTATTGTCACAGATGTTTATAGTTATCATTATCTCTGTAATATGTGATGATCAGATATATCCTGAAATAATATTTACTGTTGTCTCTGGGCATATAATAAAATGTCCTCTCACCACCTCCTTTCTTTGTCTGTCCACAAAATAGCTGTTAGTCATTCTTCCATTCAGTTACAACTTCCTTCTATCTTTTGATTTCTCTTATAAAAAGAACATCAATTTCAGTTCTTTGTCAATATGTCCACTCAATGGTCAATGGATAGCTCACATTTAGAGTGCCAACAGCTAAATGAATGTTTATTAGCTGCTGGGAGCCATCAGACCATGACGCCTTGACAGTCACATGTGGTAACTGGGGGAGACCACAGAGTGGTCCTTGGCGAGATGTGATTGCCCACCCAACCCCCTTTTACATGACTTCTTTCATCAATGCCCCTTACCTATGAATTGACATGATTATTATTCCCCCTAGTCTCAAAAGAAATAATGCAAGAGCAAAACACCTGTACCCTAATTCTCCAAAACGTCACCAAAAGATTATACCCTTAAACCCAATCCCAAAAAGACTATCATGGATTAACTTTTACTTAGGTAATTCCCAGCAAAACTGCAGCTACAGGCCAAGTCAAAGACTTTCCCCACATACAGAAAGAAGCCTATTCTCATGAAGTCAGCACACAAATCAATCACAGAGGCCCAAGCAATAAGTACATCAAGCTTCAGTATGCCTCAGTGACTCGATTACACAAATCAGTAACTCCTTAGAAGCCACCAGTCTAAATTTGAATTGTGTTCCCAGACCCCTCAGCCTCCATGATATGATTGTTGAATTTTCTTCTAAGAACTGCTGATTAATTATTCCCTTTTATTAAAAGCAATACGTAATTTTCCTTGATTGTTTGTAAGCTCAAAACTTCTCACAGGGTAATGAGAAAATTAAGCCACCTGTGACAAAATCATTTATCTTGTGTGCAACCTTTATTCTGTCTGTAATCACAATACAAGAATATAGAATGTTAATCAAGAGATTTGTTAAAAGTTGATGCATCACTTTTCCAATTATCTCTTTGATTTTGTGTATCTGCGTGCGAAGAGAATGGGTATAAAAATAAACATCAGACATCGGGAAAGCGGAACAGCTATCAGATGCAAAGCAATCCCATGGCTGTTATGATTAAGTTGTCTTCCATTTGTTATTTTTGTTGACTGATCGTTCACCACCAGTCAGGATACCCTGGAGTCTCGGGCAAGGGTGAACTTTGCCTGTGACATTTAGCATCATAAAACCTGAGATTCCTTAGGTCTTTACTTTGACATAAAGATACATATGAAAATTCAGAGAAATATAGGAATTGATGCAAAATGAAGAAAAACCAAAAGACTTATTTTGTGACTATATTTTAAAATAAAATATTAAATATTAAAAGATTGTGACTATATTTTAAAAAGTAAACATGGAAAAAAAATAGCACTTTTGTGCTATCCACCTTCAGAGAAAGAATTGTTGGAGTTAGACGGATGCAGATCAGACCATACAGTCTTTCACATCAGTTTTATTTTTATTTATTATTTTTATTATATTTATTACATATTATATTTATTATATTATCATATATTTATTTTATTTCACATGGTTTTCTTTTGGGGGGTTGTTTTTATATAACTGTGCTCTTACAACAATGCCCAAATAGAAGTGTGTTTTGCATGATAATAAAAAAAATTAAAAAGAAAAGAGCATTCTGGTCAAATAAAACATTCACCATTGGTATATTTCCAAAGCTAGTGGAAACATTTCACCTCTGTTATTAACTCTTTTCTCCACAAATGGACTTTATAACAGGGTTTATTTGGATTTTTGTTGGAAAGCAATTATTGTTATAATATATTGATATGCTATTATCAATAAATTTTAAAAAATAAAAAAGCATTACAAATGCCAACCAAGGACATATAGATGACTGGGGAAAAGTCTAGAGTTGACAACAAAACGAATATCTTCAGTCTTCAACTAACCATTAAGATGACTTTTGGGTTGATTTTAAGAATATCTGAGAGATAAAAACTATGTCAACCTGGAATTAAAATATTCCCTGGATCTATCATAACCTCCCACTTCTGCTCTTTCCACTCTTCCTCCAACACCTTAAACATTACCTGATATAGATCCAAGGAGGACACTCTTCTTTATATATTTGTAAACATACTCATAGCTTTGGGCTTTTAACGGGGACCCTGTGGACAGGATAGTGTGAAGAGTCTGAAGATTGTGGGTTTCCACTAAAATGAAGAACAATTTAAAAGTTAAAATCAATGTTTTAAAAGTATCATTTACATGAAGGAAATACAAAATCAAATTTGTCCATTTTCTTGGAAGAAACAGATATAACAAAAGCTTTAGAAAGTCTATGTACCTGGTTTCAAGTTTCTCTCTTCAAGTACTGACAGCCACTTGGCCCCAGTTCCAAGAATTGTGATCCTAAGAGCAAGGAAAGGCATGGAAACAGAAAGAAAACAAAGAAAACAAAAAAGTTTGCACAGAATTTACACAGTTCAAATATTAAAACTTTCTAAAGTTGATAGTTTATTTTCTTTCTTAAAAAAAAAAACACCTTTACCTTCCATTTTAAAATCAATACTAAATATCAGTTCCAAAGCAGAAAAGCAGTAAGGGCTAGGAAAATGGGGAGGGGGGAGGGGGGGCAGGAGTGATTTCTCTAAGGGGTGCAAAGCCAGCAAGTGCCTGAAGTGACATTTGAACCCAGGATCTCCCATTTCCAGTACTGGCTCTCTATCCACTGAGCCCCAAATGCCCCCTTGGTAATTTACTTTCAACTGTACTTTCCTAAACCAAAATAATCACTTTCCTGGGTTGTATTAATGATTAACATTGTAAAGTCTTTCCTAAAACTTTTTGTCATACTAGGAAACATGTTGCCACATCTTGACATTAAGTATCTCTGCTATCCTCAAGCCTATGGAAATTAGTTTTATCCAAACCTACCATCTGCAGTTAAATAGCTTTTAAGTACACATAACTTTTGGTGAATTGGTGAGGACTGCCTCCCTATAATTCCAGAGTCCTGAGCACCTACAGCAGAAGGGGAAAGGAAGAAAGTCTACTACCTGTAATTAGGTAACTATTGCTATTAATTAAAGTGGACAAAATGCAACAATTTCCACCCTCACCCCACCCCAACCCCCCAAAAAAATATATGTATATATGCAAACTCAAGCTTTTGACATGGATCAAACCACTTGGTCATTTTTACTTTTTTCTCTAAATCATTGGAGTTTCTAACTGCTACTGATAAATATATATTATGCTGGAAGTATTTTAAAATTACACTAACAAAGAAGAGAAGTATTTCCAATACCTTACCCATATCAAAGGAATATCAATAGAAATATGGGCATAAGGAGCACTTTTTTTTCCTATCACATAAACAATAGCTCTGGTGTATGTAAAAGGGCTCATATAATCCATTTCTTCATTCTCCACACCAATGTTGAGAAGTAGTGAAACAAATGAAAGCACACATACAGATACCCTTTCCCAATCCAATGAGGAACAAATGCTACAGGCAAGAATAGCTCTGCCAGTCCCTAACCCAGCCTTAGTTCTAAGCTGAGTCTCGGCCTTTCATCTCACTGTCCTCAGGACTCCGAAGTCCATACTTCTTTTCAATTATGATTATTACTCTTTCCCCTGGCACTCTCCACAGAACAAATAACAGATATCAGTCCATATGTTTTAAGTCTTTAGTTATTGTAAAACTCAGTATCATTTTGAAATTGCCCTTAGAATTATAGCCAAGTCCCAGTGGACTTCTAGGTGCCACCTGTGGAAAGCAGACATTTTGGAATACTTCAAGTCTACTAACTTCCATCAACATTTTCCATAGACTCAACTTAATTGAAAAGGATTGAGATGTAGAAGCAGAGCAGGAGCAAAGGCAGCAAATGGCAGGCATGATCCAAAGCTGACGCTTGACAAGGAAAGCTCTTTGTCTGAATAAGGGAACAAAGGATTCAAGAAAAAAGGTCAGTGTACAGTTGAACTGGTTCACCAAGGAATCAAAATGGAAAAGGGATGAGAATATAGCCAGAGAAGGGATAATGGCCTGGAAAGGAACATACAGATTGAAAGTTACACTGAGGGCAAAGAATGGATTTAGAGTTGCGAAACAGAGATGGAGGCCCACAACTGTGAAGATTGGATTTAGCTATCTCCTGATTGTAACAATGAAGATACTTAACTCTTCCTTTATAGTGGAGCTAGAATTATGATACATAATCTATTTTTAGATTTTAATCTACAAAAAAGGTGATAACTCAGTATTTTAAGTACATCTAACCATTTTAACTACAAAAAGGTGTTAAGTAACTAAAAAAGGTGAACCAAAAAAAGGTGTTAAGTAACTACATAAGTAACCTAACCAAAGAAGGTATGAACTAAAGAGTGGGCAGTCCTGAAGAAAAGCATCTGCTGTGATTGGTAGACATGAAATTTAGGGGAGGTGACACAAGAGAAAAAGATTCTTTTAAAAGAGGACAAAAGGCCAGAAGATATTATTCAAGTTTTGACTTGGAGGAGGAATCTCTGACTTGGAAGGAACTGGAGGATCAGCCTCTTGAGCTTGGATTCAAGAGATATTATATTCCAGTTTCGATGGAAGAACTCTGACTCGGAGGAGAGACTGGAAGACAGACCCTTGAGGAGCAACTGGAAGACAGACACCCAGACTTCTTTCCATATAGATTTTCACCATTGGTGAGTGAAAGGCTGACTTAGTGACCCTGCTTTTCTCTTCCCCTGGCTGGGGCTTAGAAATTCTAACTGATATCAGAAGAAGCCAGAGTTCTCTCTCGTGTTCTCTCTCGTGTTCTCTCTCTCTCTCTCTCTCTCTCTCTCTCTCTCTCTCTCTCTCTCATTCCTTAATATCTTCCTTCTATTGTAAAAATTGTAAATAAACTACCACAAATTCCATTTACTTTAGTAATTCATTTTGGGATTTAGAAATTAAATCCCTGGCAACCACCTATATAAATATTCAGAGTCCACAATTAATTTTAACATATAACAGACTATAATCAGATAAGTGAATTTCAGAGCTCATGGACATGAAAGTGTCACCATTGGTGGGTGATGGGAGGGCTAAAGGTATAACCATTTCTCTGGGTGTAGCTGAGATGAGCAAGAAGACTGGGTCATTGAAAAATGGAAGACAAGGTTATGGGAAATGAGCAAGCTGAGGAAATGGAAGGTTAAAGATTTTGAGGAAGTATCAATAATACCCTTACTTTCTTAGTAACAACTCTAAATCAGAAGCGCAAAGGCTAGGCAAACAGGGCTAAGTGACTTATCCAGGTCACACAGGTAGGAAGCGTCTGAGGTCAGATTTGAACCCAAGTCCTCCCAACTACAAGTCTGGCACTCTATCCACTCACTGTACCACCTGACTACTCTCAGTATATATGTCAAAGTCCGCTAGAATAAGGACAAGAGTTGAAGAGGACAGAGACTGCAAGCAAAGTATTGAATTCATTGAGGAAAAAAATATCCAAAAGAATACTGGAGGTCAGCAGACAACAGCTACTAAAACTCTGATTGGGAGATAAATATAGAATGAGTCAATTTCAAAAAAAGAAAGATTACTAGAGATGAAGGTAGAGAGAACTGGGAAGAAGCAATGGGAACAAGGAATATTCTAACTCCTATCCTCACTACAACTCTTGGAGGGTAGGGAGATGAGAAGAGGTAGGAAATGAGTGAAAGTAGAACCATCACTAGAAAAGAGGCCAGAGAGACTCGAGAGGGATCTAGGTTTCAGTGAGAGCCAGAAGATGGAAGGAGTAGGAAAGGAAAAGATTTAAGATGAAAGCAAAGTTAAGATCATGCATTTCAGAAAGCACACTGGAGGAAGTGGGCATTAAGGGAGACAGAAATAAGAAAGCAGGCAGTGAAGGAGGTCTGAATAATGACAGTCAAGAGTTCAGAATCACTTGGATGAGGAGGATGTGACCAGAATGAAGTTTGTCAATTTATGAAGAATGAGTTTGGGTAGGCTATCATTAGGGTGAACCAGCTCTAACTAGTTTGGCTAAGAGATTGTTAAATTTTCAGTGTAAGCATTTACACCTCAGAAATCACTAAAATCAAGAGCAATTTCTTGTGATTTTTTTATTGTTTAGACTTGGGAATCTCTCTAAGTTAATTATGCAGATTAAATGTGTGTGGCATATACTTTTTTTTCCCCCAGAAAGCCTAGCTGCTAACCATTTACCAGCTCCTTTCTGTATTGCTCTATATACTATGCCTGAGGACAAAGACAGTAGAAGTCACAAAGAAGGAATCCATCATCAGAAGTGAGGCCTGGTGGCAAAAGGCTAACAATATGGACACGTTTAAGGTTTGCAAAAGACTTTACAACTATTATTTCATTTCAGCCCCACAATACCCCAACTATTGATATTTCTGGGAGTTTGGCTTCAAAATAGAGACCTCTCAGAGTTTTAAGATGCCCAGAAAGGAAACCAGTGAAGGGAGTTTCCTCCCCTGCAGGTGGCCAGGCCAGCTGACTGGCAAGAAAAGCCTGATGGAATGGCATCTACCTGAGCAGGATGGAGTATAGTTTCTTCCCCACTGCCCTGGAAGACAGGAGATCAGTCAGAGAATGGATTTTTCCCCTTCCCTAAAGTTAGGAAGATGCTAAGTGAGGAACTGGCATAGAATGGAATGGTATTTATGTACACTACAAAGCACTTTTAAAATGGACCAAAAAGATGTCACTAAACTAACCATTCAACCAGTGTCACAACTAAAAATGGCTTCAGAATCCCTACCTTGGGCAGATGGTTCAGTCTCTCTAGAAAGTATATGAATTTCTTGAGGTCACAAGGGGAGCCCTCAGCAAATCACTGCTTCAATGCACTAATCACACTCTAGTCAATTACTGAAGTAATCATTTACTAAATGATCCCTGAGTAACTCCCAAAACGATTAACTTCCACTAGAGAATAGCTGATTCAACCTACAGGATCTTGCCATCTCTTACTACAGCATTATGATAATACCCAGTCAGAGATCAGCAAAATTAAACAACTAAAACAATTCAGTGCCAACTCAGTTATCAGGGGAAAATATCCCCAAAGTCCTGTTCCTAATACAAATCATTCATCCAAACGTATCTCAGATATTTCCCCAATAAATAAAACAAAATAACAATATCTTTTGGGTAAAAAAAAAAATTATTAATTCTTTCAAAATCTTTGGCTCTCTGTTAGTATGATAAATGAAATATTTAGTAATTAATGAATTTAATACCTAAATTTGTCTACATAAGTTAAAACATCACAGGAATTTCAAGGGCTCTGTTTCAAATCTCACAAATTCTGGTCATTAAAATCTTAGGAGAAAACAGTAACCATTTTGATGATTGCATTTGTTCAGTCAGTGCTTCCTTCTCTTAGAAAGAAGCAAAGAAGCCTAAACTGGAAACACTATTACTACTTCTCTCCCCTTCAAAACTCTGCTTTTGTTTCCTAATGGAATGGACATCTTATTTCACTTTGCTTCCTTTCCAATCAGTGCCTCACCCTCACCATGCAAAAATGCTTTAAATTTAAATATAACATTAGTGGCCACACAGAAACATGATCATTTAAATATACCAAATGCTTTCTTTCCATGGGGCCTTGCCCTCAAGCTTTATAACTAACATGACCTGAGAAGAAACATTTTCCTCTAAATATACCAACTTAATAGCTTATCTGCAGAATGGTTTCAAAGGCTATATGTATAAAGGGTGAAGATGTTTCTTCAACCAAATAACAAGGAACTTTATTAGAAACAACCTCATTAGGAAATGTCCTAATGGTATAAGCCAATGTCAAGATTTAAATATCACAACAAATAGGCCAAATTGTATTTAAATGATGAATGAACAAAAAATATTTATTCTCACTTTTATTTCCTACCATGAATAGTTCAAAACTCAAAAGTAGTTACATTTCAGGCTGCAGTTTACTCTCAGTCTCATGAAAGTACCTAGACTATATATAAAAACTGAAAAACCACCCTTGGTCAAAGAGAAATGAAGCATCATTGCACAATTGTATTAATCAAAATAAAATCAAGAGTACTGAGTAACTTATCTAGCAACGAATGTTCTCATGAGAATAATCTTTTGACATTTCTTAACGTCACTCTGGAAAGGAACAGGAAGGCAATTATGGAACCACTTCATTGCCCTCTCCTTGCTTCCTATAATCAACCAGAATCAAAGAAATGGCCCATACATACTTCAGTTTATACTGTCTTGTGGCCATTCCCTAAAATCTTAACATCTGCCCCTGGATCTAGGAAGAAATATCAGACCTTCTGATGCGACAGTGTTGCAGAAAAACAATGACAATTTTGGGGGCTGGCTCAAAGAATTGTGGTTCTTTAACAAAAGAAGCTAAGAACTATCAAACTGAATCATAACCAATCTAAAATTCTGCTTCTGATGAGAACCAACTGGTCATTTATAAGTAAGACTGTCCTTCCTAACCAAATATCATGCCTTGGTACTTAATAGCTTAATAAATGACTACTGATTCATCAACCTCCCAACTTTGAACCAAATAGCCCTAACTGCTCTCTATTTTAAAAATGCATTACAAAAAAATTTTGTATTATGGAGCAGCTAGGTGCCTCAGGGGACAGAGAACCAGGCCTGGAGATGGGAGACCCTGGGATCAGATGTGACTTCGGACACTTCCTAGTGCAATTCTAGGCAAGGCCCTTAACCCCCATTCCCTAGCCCTTACTGCTTTGGAACCAATACACAATATTGATTCCAAGATGGAGAATAAGGGTTAATAATAATAATAATAATAATAACGCATTACAACCCTATTATTCAATTAACTGTTGATATCAATAAACCTACATTTCATCTTGCTAGCATGGGCCCTCCCTCTACTGGTGTCCCAAGTTCCCTCTATACCTTCTCATCTGTTATAATCTGATCAATTTCTTTCCCTAAATTTTGCACAAAGGATTATCTTGATCTACTGGAGACTTTCTCTTGGTTCTTTTACTCAGTTTGTCCACCTGTATAAAAAAAGAATTCTCTTTTTGTCCTTAATTTGCTACTGCTGAGCTCTGAGAAGCATCTTCTGAAATCTATTATGATAAAGGATTCGATGAGTAATCCCTGTATTCCTCCTATTCAGATCCTTCATGCTTTTTTAGATGTCAATCATACTCTTCCCATGCCTCCATCTGAGTCTTCATTTTTCTAGACCAAAAAAGACTTGATTCATCATCTTAACTTGTCCTCATACTGCTACTCCTGCAATCGTCTATCATTTAAGCTGTCCTTCCTTGGACCAGAACTGCACACAATATTCCAAGGAGAATCCATCCCAATTTTGTACAGGGGCAAAAGGAGAGTATTTTCTTTAAACCCTTACCTGCTGCTTAGAATCAATAGTATCCATTCAAAGGCAACAGAGCAGTAAGGGTTAGCTAATTGAGAGACTTGCCCATAGTTAGAAAGTGTCTAAGGCCAGATTTGAGGCTAGATCCTCCTGACACCAGGCCTGGTGCTCCATCCACTGTGCTAGCTAGCTGCCCCAAGGAGAAGTTTGTATCAAATGCCCTTCTCAGTTGTACCCTGAATTTAGCTGCCTTAAGGCACATATTGAGAACAGTTGTTAATACTTCCCAAATCTCATACTTCACTAATAACCAACAAATGGCTAACATCTTATTTACCTACCCTAGTCTGTCAACCAAATCCCAGAGCACATTAGCCGTTGGAACCAAGGGAGAACCATCATACAGGACCACGGAAGCTCCTGTTGCAAGCACAGATACCAGCCAATTCCACATCATCCAGCCAATCTGGAAGAGACAAAGGACCAATGTTTATACCAGGAGAAATCTCTCCATTCACTCAGCATCTTATTCATTTGGATGGAAGCCATCTCCAATAGGTCAAGAAGGCCTATTCCCTCCCACAATTAGACATTTTATACATGCAGTACAGCATGAAAAGATGTGGAGGGCACATGAACAATACCATGTCTAACTCAAAGGAATTTTCAAAGGCAACAGGGCAAGAGTCAAACCAGGCTGAGAAGGGAAAAGATCACGAACATAGTTATGCTCCATACATAAGAGAGGACCATTAGAGGACCAACTCCAAGTACTATAATTCACTTGGCAGAAAATAAAGGAGACCCACACTCCCTCCCCCTTATTTCCCCTCATTTAGGGGGTAAGTTCTAGGAATCCTCCAAATAAGGAAATGAAATCCTGTACTTTCTCTGTTAAGTCTGTAAGTCCTCAATGAAAGACAAAATTATAAGGTTTTAACAAGGAAGATCAGTGCCTACACTAAAGGCTCTTTCCCTGATGTAATCAGAAACAAAAGGGCAAAGGAAAAGGTTTGAAGAAATTCAAGCTATATGTTAGCTAAACTGGTTGCCTAGAAAATTCACTAATGGGTAAGCATCACAAAGATCACAAAATCACAAATCACAAAAGCACTTCATGATGCAGAGCCCCTTAACTCCCATCTTTAGCATCAGCCTATAGTGACCCAGTTTCCCAAAGAAGGGCCAATTTAAACATTTCCATTCAGTATTACAAAAAGAGTAATAGAAAATTGGGTTTAGCTTGTAACTCTCATTTAAATTAGTATTAATTTGAGATCACAAACCTCATTTTGTTTAAAAAAAATCAAGCCCTCACTCTAGCTAACACAACTACCAAGAGAAGAGCAGTATCTAGGCCTCCTAAACAGTCCACTACTCTTCTGTTCATGGTGAACAAGAAGAGGAGGCGAAGGAGGTGGCAGTGTCACTAGCCTGATTACAGTAGGTACCTGGCACATGTAGATGAGACCACTTAATAAAGATAACACTGATGCTGCAGACAATCATCATCCCTTCCAAGTGGATAGCCCTTTATAGTTTAAGGCACTTCAGAATCCATTATCTAATTTGCTAAATAGGTTATGATGGAAATATTCTGCATAAAGATGAAACTATTCAAAACCATGAGAGGCAACACATCTCCAGTTTAAATTGAACATCTGAACAAATGTCCCAGGTCTACCAGCACTTCTATCAGGTGATAGAAAGCCTGACTGTTTTAAGTCATCAGTATCCAAATGAGACATATGAGCTGTCTCCTCCCTTTAGGGGATGTGTGCTTCTTAATGTCCATAAAATATTGACTTATTGAGGTTGGCCTTAAAACTCTTATAAAAGAATGCCAAATAAGAAATTGAATAAATTATGGCACCCAGTGTTTACTATAATCCTAGTTCCAAGAACAGAGCATCTGACAGCTTTCCTCAGAGGCATGGATCTCCTTGGGCCAACAAATTTGAACAACTCGTGATATTTAAGTGGGCATATGCCACTCCATCCCCCTCTCCTAATTCCCTATTACTCCATAATCCAATCCTAGTCCAGGAGAGAACTGCCCCAAAGTAAACCACACAGATCCTTCAGTTTTCTAATAGAAGCAATGCAGCAAGACAGACAAGAGGTATGCCCTAAACATATGGGCTTTCTCATAAATCATTAGGATTTTATTACCCAATAATTTTTCTTTTTTTCTCCCAGCAGCAGCATAGTATAGTAGAAAGGGTACTAAAGGTCCAGACACTTTCGTGTCTTAGTCTTGGTTTTACTACTAAGTTAGTAGTAAAGTTAGTTAGTAGTAGCTTCTTTAAGCATGTCTCTGTGACTCAGTTTTCCCATTTATAAAAAAAGGGAACAGAACAAAATGCTTTCTAGAGTCCCTTTTAATTCAATTCAATAAGGCATTAAGAGGCTATGTGCATGGCACTATGGTAGTAGCCTCTGGAAATTCAAAACTAAACAGTTTTTCTCAAAAGCCTTATATTCTGTTAGAACATGTTAGCATTCTACATTTCTGAACCTATTCATATTTTCACAGCTCGTATTACTCTTTAGGGATCACTACCCTGTATATAAAGTAGTATTCTCTTTTATTTGTTCTTAAACTACTTCTTTTAGACTTCAACAAGAGCAGGCCAGGGATAGTTCTAACCCTTAGAATTCAGTGAAAAAAAGAAAGCCAATTGCTCTCTATATCCATTTCCATAAATTAAAAATCTCAATTGAACCCCTGATAAGCACTGACCCTTCCAGAATGGAGACATAACATATAGTAAACTATATGTTCCTCATGGCTGCCTTTCTCTCCTATTAGGCAAATAGTCCTTTCTCACATTTCCACATCACATGAAGATAAGTTTGTACATATTGATGTCACACTGGATAGCAAGAACAGGGTGGGATTTGGTCAACTGCAGGAGAAGCCACACTGGCAATGATGACAAATAAGCATATGTTGTAATTCAGGAGAAGAATCCTCCTTGAAGACCAATGATCCACAATGATCAAATTTTATTTATAGTACCTTGGGAATTCTATTAATGTGCACAGTTGTGGAAGAGAGAGAGAAAAGCAAGAGAAAACATGTTAAACTGAAGATGTTTTCCAAGTCAGAGATGAAGGTAAGAGGAAAAAAGAAGAGGAGAGTCTTATTTAAATGCACACAATACTTTCTAAGCAGCTGGAATAAAAACCAAAACACTTACTGTGGTATAGTACATAATGATGTCATTGCTGGTTGTGTCTCCATGAAGAATGTGTTCCTTGAGATGCTGGATTAGGGTGCCCTACAGAAACAGGGAATAAAAATACATTCAACGGAGCTATTTTCCTTTTAAGACAAAACACCTCAGAACAAAATGTATTTTGGTAACTTAGGCACACTGCTCAAGGAAAAGAAACAATATACATCTTTTTCCACTCTGAGAAACTTGATTTCTGAGTTCTCATGAAGTGATGAAGGATTTCATCATGTCCTCCTACTGCCACTAACACCTGAGACATGCTAATGAATTGGACAAGAAAATGCCAAGAGGCTTTAAAACTCTACATGCTTTCTGGTGCTGGACTGACTAATGAGCCTTAAATTGAAACTGCCAACTTTAGGCTGAAAATAAAAGTGATAGATCAGAATTTACAATAAAGATGAGGCCCCCAGTATAAACAACATATGCTTTTGGAAACAAATACTGAATGAAATTCTGGCACAAATCATGATCTCTTTTCCAACTAAGAGGGGCTGGACTGGATATGTTAATGCCATCAATCTGACAAATAGCAAAACACTGCCAACTACAAGTGATCTGTATACTTAGCAAACTAGAAGTTAGAAGGGCCTTAAATAAAGTGAATGATTTAAGGCTAAGTCACTCTTCTGCTGAATTCTAACTCTCATTTCTAAGAAATGTCATGATTTTGGTGGGGACGATGACAGATGGATCATATTTCTTACACAATAGAACTCTTTGCAAGTAGGGGATGTTTCATTCTTTGTATTTGAATCTTCAACACCCAGTACAGTGCCTGGCACATAATAAATGCTTAGTGATTAGAACAAACAGAATACTCTAAAGGGTAAAAGAGAGTTGCTGTTCTACAAACAACTTATCCATTCTTTGCCTCAGTTTTATAAAACTAGGTAATCGGTATTCAGTTCTGATAAAGGCCGAATGAAATAAAAACTGAGAGAAGCACTCTAAAAGGAAGGGCCATCAGAGACCCTGCTAGAGCTCTCCATATTTTGGGGCAAAGTCCTTCTCAGACACCTGTATAATTAAAATCTGCTCCCCAGGACTCTAAATCCCAGCATCCTATTTACGTGTTTACCTTACATAGAGAGGATACATATTTGGTGTGACCCCGCCCCTCTCTCTTTTCCCGCAAACGCAGCTGGAAAAGCTGGTTTTACTCGGGCTTTTACCTTTATCCTTTTATTTCTTCTGCTTCAAGTGATTATTAATAAATCTTATAAAATATAATACTTGGAGTTATTGGATATTAACTTTAATCTTGCATACCTCCAAGGATTTAAGTCACCCATGTACTAAAGGGCTTTATCTTAATGCAGCTTCATTCAGGGGAGAGAAAAGCACAGACTCTGAGGAAAGATTTGTGCAGTGTCCACCTGTCAGATAAGAAAGAAAAGGACTCCTGGCATTTAGAGTGTGCCTTCATGATCTTGTTTGATCCAATCCTCCCAACAGTGAGGCAGCTACTATAGATGTATTAGCTTCCCTTTACCAATGAGGAAAACAAGGCTCCAAATGGTTTACTGACTGGCCCACAGTCACTCAGCCAGTAGCAAAGGTCCAAGATTCAGGTCTCTGCTGAACCTAAAAAGCTATACTTCTCCTACTATGCCACATTACTTCTCCTAGGAGAAGTAGGGAGAGGACAGGAAGAAAGCTGTTCAGAACAAAGAATTGGACCTGAGTCAGTTTGGTCTATGGAAACTCAAGCTTGGCTACTTTACAGGGTCTTACTCCCTCTCTCCTTCATTATTGAAGTCAACCTGAGAGTTCACAATGAGGCCTCAAAAACTTCACAGCGGAGAAGAAGGAGGGAAAGGGAGGAACAAAAATGAACAGAAAATTTTCTTTACAGTAATACAAAAAAAAATCATTGATTAGTGAGCTGTTACCTAACATAACCCCAACACTAATATAAGGAATTACTAAGAGGAAAACATATCATCAAATGTGTAAAAAAACATACTTGGGGGCAACTGGGTAGCTCAGTGGATTGAAATTCAGGCCTAGAGATGGGAGGTCCTAGGTTCAAATCTGGCCTCAGACACTCCCCAGCTGTGTGACCCTGGGCAAGTCCCTTAACCCCCATTGCCTAGCCCTTACTGTTCTTCTGCCTTAGAGCCAATACACAGTAAGGGTTTAAAAAAACAAACAAACATACTTATTGGTGATAACCATTCCCTCTCTCTCTATGTTTAACTTGTTATTTAAAAACTAACAATTATTTCCTCCATAAATGTAAGCAGTACTGTAAGAATTGAAATAATATTTCTACCCAGATATATATTTTATAAAGTTTATTAGAAAGGGTAGACAATCATTCCTCTAAGTAACCTGACCACATGTTTCCTGGCCTGCCAGTCTCTTCCTCTTTTTCCTTTTTCCTTTACCTGATTGCCCTGCTCCCAAGTCCGTTTCAAGCAAGAAGCCCCTTCAGGACCTCCCCCCTCACTCTTATTGACGTACAGCACGTACAGAGATGCAAAACCTGGTGCAAGTGTGTTATGTCTGGAATATTGATGGACAGGTCAAGCTACTCGGGAGGGGGAGGGAATGAACTTCCTTGACACAGTGTGAATATTGTTTCAAAACATGACAAAAATGGAAAATGTATTATATATGTATAACCTATATCATGTTACCTGCCTTCTTGAACAGGGGGTAGGGGTAAGAAGGAAAAAACACAGATTGCAAAATGTCAGAAAAGAACTTTTAAAAATTTTATTGACATGTAATCTGGGAAAACAAAGATAATAATAATAAATTAAAATTAAAATTAACATTTAGATATTATTTTGGAAGTAGACAGAGAAGATGAAACACTTGAGCAAACTGACCAATTCCTTCCTTCCCTCAAAGCTATAAAAAGTTGAGTCAACAGAACTAAATTTTCCACTCAGACACAGAGGGAGCAAAGAAAAATGGTTGGTTTATTTCTTCCTCATCACCCTAATCTTGAACATCTTCAGTTTAGCAAAGGAGGTTTAAAAGAGATAGCAAATCCCCAGGAAAAAAAGCTCCCCTAAAAGAGGGCAAATTATAATTTGGGAAAAGGTATAAATCACAGAAAATTATAACACAAATTTTTGAAGTTTAATTTTTGTCAATCAAATGTAATTGACACAAAGCATACTTTTTTGTTTTGTTTTGTTTTGTTTTAAAAACCCTTACCTTCCATCTTGGAATCAATACTGTGTATTGGTTCCCAGGCAGAAGAGCAGTAAGGGCTACGCAATGGGGGTTAAGTGACTTGCCCAGGGTCACACAGCTAGGAAGTGTCTGAGGGTCACATTTGAACCCAGGACCTACCATCTCTAGGCCTGGCTCTCAATCCACTGAGCTACCCAGCTGCCCCTGACACAAAGCATACTTAAGTGAGCACTGTGGTATATACATCATTTTGTAAAATAAACAATCCCCATTGATTTCTCTTCTCTGTAATCATAGATTTCCTATGTCAGGTCTCTCTTTGATATCATGAAATGGAAGGGTACATCTATTAAGGTAAGGATATTTCATATTTAAACTTAGTATATATCAGATAAACATATTTAAGAATTTTGTCTACATTCAAATGCCTCTCTTGCTGTGAGGTGGCATAAGAAGCTTGTTTTTGAGGGTCTCCATCAGAGAATTAGATTAAATTTCAAAAAGGATAAGCAAAAGAGATTTCTAAGATCTTGCAGGTAAAGGAAATTCAAAAGAAGACTGCCACACACTACACCTTATTTTTAAGCTGTTTGGCCAACAGGATCTACTTCTGCTGCTGCTTTCCCATCTAGTTTAAATAGTAACACTTTAGAAAGAGGTCAGCAGGTGGCCCTTTTCCTAGAAATTTGAAAGTTTATTTTTTTAAAACTCCCGGGTTTTTTTTTTTCCTCAAAATATGTGAAACATTAATTTTATGATCAAACTTAATCATATATAATCAATTTTATGTTCCCAAACTAACAAAGAGACTTTAGAACTCTACAGACAATACTAAAGTATACTAATGTATTTAATTCTACTTGGTCGCAAAGTTTCCTCATTTTGCAAATATCTTTTAAATTTTGGGAATGTAGAGGAAATACAGTACAATAGTAAGAGTAATGAAGTCCTTGAAACCCGGTTGATTTTAGCCAGTCTCATACTCTGGCATCTATTACCTATACAACCACAGGCAAGCTACTGAACCTCTGGAAATTTTATCTATAAAATAAGGGCAATAATCCCTACCTCAAGAAACAAACGAGTTTGTCTGTAAAGCACTTTGTAAACTGCAAGGAATTAAATAAATATCAACAACTGATGAAGATTGGTAAATATTTTTTCCTTATTTCTTCAGGAAAGCAATGCTTCAATGGGAAGCAATGAGGAATGATCTACTTTACACTATGCTAAAAATTATTTCTTAACCCCTGAAAGTCACCTGTTAGATCCATGTATACATGCAAGAAAAAGGAGGGGCTGATTAGACATATGAACACTGTGCAGGAAGCACACTCTGGGTTTTGGTAGCAAACATTTCTAAAAATCTACTTGGATTTCCATCATCATTTTTGCTCCTGCTACATACAATGCCCAACATTCATGAAGACTGTAAAGTGGGTAGGTACCAGACTGCTAGAGGAGCCCCCAAATACAAATAGTCCTTCTCCATCTCGTCATTATAAAGCGACACAATCAGTGACCAATACCCCCCCCCCAACCTATGGAAAGATGACCTACCCCAGCAGAATGCACCATGCACTTTGGAGCTCCAGTGGTACCTGAGGAGAACATAATAAAGAGGGGGTGGCTGAAAGGCAGCTGCTCAAATTCCAGCTGGGGAGCCTGGTCTCCTTTCTCAGCTCCAAGGAAGTCATCTAGAAATACACTGTTGGCAGATACAGGAAACAAAGTTGTTAAAGATCATCGATTTCTGAAATGTAGCACATAACCCCAAGAGTCAGCTGAGAAACAGTCCTCCCTCACAATGGAACTGACACAGCCAGCTGCTGGGTTATGCTCAAAAGATCTTTTGGTATGAGGGAAAGCGTGCCTAGAGCTCCACTTGACTAACATAAGTGAAGCCCTTAGACATTAAGAAAACTTTATAAATACTTTAACAAATTGAACAAATAAAAATAATTTGTAATTATATATTCATTGGTTGTATGCCATCACTGTTAAAGGGGCTCTTCAAACAAATTGCTAACTTTCACTTTTTTTAACCTTTATCTATGGTATCTTAGTATCAATCCTAAAACAGAAGAGCAGCAAGAGGTAGACAGTCAAGGTTCAGTGAATTGTTCAGGATCATACAGCTAGAAAGTATCTGAGGTCACATTTGAAAACAGGTCCTCCTGACATGGTGCTCTATCCACTGTGCCACATAGCTACTAGCCCTAACTTTCCCTCTCAAAAAGGCCCTTATTTTCACTGATTATCTGATTTGGGCAGCAAGGAGGTGCAGTGAACAAAGCACTCAAGGCCTGGAATCAAGAAGACCTACGTTGAAATATGACTCCAGACTCCAGATAGAGCTACAAGCTGGGCAAGTCATTTAATCTCTGTTTACCTCAATTTTCTCATCTGTAAAATGGAGATAATAATAGCATCTACCTCCAAAAGTTGTTGTGAGGATCAAATGAGAAAATAATGGTAGAGTTTAGCATAGTTCTTGACACACATGTAAGCTCTACAAAAAGGTTAGCTAGTGTTATTATTTTTATTATTGTTTTCAAATCCCTACCTCCCCCAAAGATAGGAAAAAGATAGCCCAGAAAGTCCAAATTATTGTATGTGCCAAGGATAGGCAAATTGAAGAGAATTATCTAGAGCACTGAGGAACTCAGTGACTTACACAAGGTCATCCCACCAGAGGAGGCACCTGAACCTGTTTCTGTGGTTCCAAGACCAACTCTATCCAGTAGGCCATACTGCCTCTGAGTGGCTGTGCCATGGAGTGAAGTCCAAATTAATTAGCCTTTACAATATTTCCAAGAGTATGCCACTTATCTGCAAGTTCAAAAACCACTCAGTGAATTTCATTTGCAGGCTATGTGTATTTTTTGCACCTAGCTGCCTTACAAGCAGGAAGAAGCAAGTGTTGGAGTAAGTTTCCCAAGAATGAAAGGAGTTTTGAAGGCATCCAGAAACAAACACATCTGGTCCCCAAGCTCCATCTTGTGGGTCTTCTCCCTCAATTATGATGGACCACATGTCATGGAGCTGCAGAAAAAGGCAAAGCCCATTGAGATACTTTTTTTATACCCTGAGATTAATGGAAATGCACAGGAGAATCAAATTTGGAAGAAACTAAAAAGATAAGTAATCTGATCCAATTCTCTCATTTTACATGTAAATAAGCTGGGGTCCAAAACGGTGAAATGAATTCCTTGAGACCATATAACTTAGCTGACAGAGCAAAGAATCTCCAAATCCCCTAAATAGCCCATCCAAAAGTCTGACTCCCCATCCCTCACCCTACTAATACAACATCCAAATGTTCTGTTTGGCAAATGTCGTCTTTCTACCTGTCACTGGAAAGAAAAAAAAGTTCCTCTTCTCCAGGAGGACTTCCCAGATCACAACACTCTTTTCCCAACACTGAGTGCTATACTTGATGTCATCCTTGTAGCCTTCATTACCTCCTACCTGGGTTGATTCCAAAATTGTTTAAGACAAGCAGCAAAACATAAGAGGCCTATGTATGGCCACAGGATTCTTCTCTGGGTGCCCCCCCAACTCTGACTCTCTGGCCTCCATGTTCTAACCAGTCTAAAGAAACGTGCCAAGTGATGATGTTGCAATCAAAGCAGTGTTTCAGTTAGCCAGCAAGCCCTTCTCCAGCATTTCCTCTGCACTAGGCACTGGGCTCAGGGTGCTACTTTCTTATGCTGGAGACCATCCTTAAGAAAGGATGAACCTGATCCCTGTGGAGCTCTGACAGTTTAGAAAGTGCATCCAAAAAAAAAATATCTCCATAGGACATAAACACAACACACTACTTACAAGTATCAATAACATGATTCACTGCTGACTTTTACAGCCAATAAAAGGCTTATTTGTGCCTCCACTCCTCTAGGAATTTCATTTATATAAAATGTTTAATCTAACAGACTACCTGGCCAAAAAAAGACCTTTTATTTCAAATGAGCTATAAATCAAATCAAATTGCTACAATTTTTGTTGCTTTTCTAAAACTGAAAAGCTCAGAGGATTTTTTTTTGCCCCAGCCTTGTTGGTATATCTATGTACAGATGTTTTTAGTTTATCTTGGGCATCCAGAAATCCAAAGACGAAAAGGATTGGCAAGTGAATTCCAAGAGTTTAATGAGGGAAGCTTCTTGTATTGTACAAAGCTAAATGAAGTGGATAATGCAACCTATCCAATATTCCCCATTATGAATAAATACCTTTTCAATGTGAAATGCCCAGCTTTGAGTTAGACATTTCTGAAGCTGTACACTTTTCTAAAAATAAAATCAGAACACCAATTCTATATCCCTGTCTGAGTTACTAAAACTAGAATGTAAAAGCCAAAAGACACATCAGAATTATGGCAGAAGCAGAGAGGAAAGAAATTATTTTCAATTCTGACATCGCAACTTCCTACCCCTCAAACCCAACTGACAGAGAGTAAACTGAGACCATCACTCTGTTATACAAAGTTTGTGGCAGAACCAAGACTAGAACCCCTAGATCTTCATACCCAGACCAGCCACGACACCAACACTGCCTATGTTTCAATCTGTCAATTAAAAAAGAGGAAAAAGCCTCAGAGACATGAAACCATCAACCTAACTCCCGTTTTGTAGTAAGTTCACCTGCCCACATCTACGGGCTCTCCACTGTAGCCATGGTTCATGTTCCAACACCTCAGCAAGACACTGAAGGCCCAGCATGATTTGGCCTCCATCTCCTGTCACTATATCTCTAGACTTATCCAGTGCAATCAGTTCACTGATCCCTTAGCATGCCCACCCTCTTAACTTCTGCTCCATGCCATATCCTAGCTCAAAATACCTTTCTTCTTCTCTATAAAAAAAAACTCTTATCAGAGCTCAGAATACATCTAGGCATAGTCCCACCTCCTCCAGAAGTTCCCATATCACAGCACTCTTCCCAATGCTGAGTGCTAGACTTGGTATCACCCTCGTAGACTTCATTACCTCCTACCTAGAATGATTCCAAAATTGTTCAAGACAAGCAGCAAAACAAAATGGAAAGAAGACTGGAACTGAGTTTAGAAGATCTGAGTTCAAATCCCTACTCTGTTGATTATTAGTTATATAAGATAGCTGTGTCACTCCCTTCCTTGGGCTTCAGTATAGAAGGGGCCTGGATTGATGATCTCTCCTGTATGGCCACAGGATTCTACTCTGGGTGTCCCCCCAACTTGACTCTCTGGGCTCCATGCTTCTTCAACCATTCCCCAGCAACCTTCTCACCCCAATCTGTCACTCTACCCCAGCAGCATTCTCATTCTGGAAAATGCCTTTAGCCTTATGGCCCTTTCCTCTGGCTGCTGAGACCCATCCAGAACCCTCCTGTTCCTTTCCAAGCTCTGTTCCTAATTCTCCAGACTTCTTTGTATGCATTTCCCCACACAGGCACTTTCTACACACACCTGCCACCCCACCTCCATTTCCTCTGCTTTCCACCTCCTTTTATGAGTTTTCTTCACCCTTTAGAATATAAGCTCCTTGAGGGCAGGAACTAGCTTTCTTTTTCCCTGTATTTGTATTCCCAGAACTTAGCACAGTGTCTGACATGAAATGAAGTAATATCTTAACAAATATTTGATGATTTGACTTACCATGGACCACTCTGGCAGCCTTATGAAACCTATGAACCCCTTTTCTCAGATAGTTCTTCAACAGCATTTTTTAAAATTCATAATTAAAGGAACCACTCAATTTCAGTTAAACATTAGTTTTAAAAAAAGATATTAATTTTCCCCATCGGAGGTCATGGAGTCATTGAAATCTATCTACATATGGACTCTAAATAAAGAAGCCCTGTCCTAAAGTCTCTTCCACATCTGACATTCTATAGTTCTATCAGCCTCTATTCCCATGTAGAGCTATTTTTCCGATGAGAGTAAATACATACTCTACTGTACTTGGGGTAGGTCAAAGCATTAGGTCAGCATACCTATGAGGAATCTTCGAAATGTCAATCTTCTCTCTGGAGCCAACATATGGTATCACCACCACTTTTTTCAAGTCTGGAAGTCCTGAGAAAATAGGAAAAACAGAATAATATGATAGTTCCTCTGTCTGTTTCTGGTTTATGGTAAAGAAGGCTAGAAAAGGCCTTTGTCAAATAGGGACAAGGAAATTATGAAAACTATTTGGAGAGCTTTGAAATTTTTCAATGTGAATTTAGTGAGGACTAATTTCAGAGAAAAAGATGGTAAGTCAAAGGAAAACTACTCAACCTGAGGAGAAAAAAGGATGAAGAAGGGAAACCAGAGAAACAGATGGTAGTTAGTACAGAAGCAAAGAGAAGAAATATCAAAGTGATAAACCAAGGTAAGAGGTTAGCGTCAGCCCAAGAAGGATGGGAAGAATGAAAGAGCCGAAAGATGAAATTTGAAGAACCAGAGAGAAATAACTCTACTGTGAAGGGGGGGAGAGGGGGAGTTTCCTGAAGCAACAGGAAACTCACTCAACAACTTAGATTTTTTAAAAGAAGAGATAGCAGAAGAAGAATTCAAAAGTGTAGCTGAATCCTGTAAGGACATTGTCAAGGGAGCAAAAGCTAACATTGGTGAGAAAATATAAGATAAGAAAAAAGGGTCATCAGAGCTACACTAGATACTGTATGATGATCAATTATGAAAGACTTGACCATTCTCAGCAATACAATGATTTGAGACAATTCCAAAGAACTGATGACGAAACATGCTATCAGAAAGAACTGATAAGAGTCTGAACACAAATCAAAGCAAACTTTTTTAACTTTCTTTTTCTTGGGAGTTTTTTGTTTTGGTCTGTGTTTTCTTTTACAACATGGCTAATATGGAAATATATTTTGCATGATTGTACATGTATGATCTATATCAGTGTTTGCCTTCTCAAGGTAGGGGAAGAAGATGGTAGAGAATTTGGAACTCAAAATTTTTTAAAACGAACATTAAAAACTTATTACATGTAATTAGAAAAATTTTAATTTTTAATTTAACTTTTTTTAATTTTTAATTTTAAAAATAAACAAAGCTATATCAGAGAAAAGAGGAGGCTCAAACAAGGGATAAAGACCACTGCTCGAACATAGATGGGGCAATGTCAACTGATGAAAAGCAAGAAAACAGAGCTTCGAAATTCATAGTTTGCTTTTTTCTCTACCAGAAGAATGAACCTCTAGACTTTGAAAGAAAGAATAAAAATGGCTAATAATAACTGAGAGACAAGATAAGAAAATAAAAGTTTCCCTAGATATTGTTGATGAATTTAAGTCAAATGATCCAAATGAACCATATATTCAGATAATGAGGGACTGGCAGATGTGACAGCTGAGTGGATAAGTGAAAAATCAGGGAGAAGTAGGATTCCACAAGAATGGAACAGAGCAAAACTATATGAACTTTTTTCAAAGTAGAAAAATGGAAACTACAAATTATAGTTTGGTGACTTTGGAAAAATGCTAGGAAGTGTTGTAAGAGAGAGTTAAGTAAGCAGCTCTAAAGTACATCATCACCATGTGCCAGATTGACTTTTTGAAGAAATGGTGACACCACACTCCTCTCTCCTTTCTGATGAATCAGCTGCCTCCAGGGTTTTCTAAATTACACCAAAGCACTTGAAAGTCTCTCCTGCTATTATTGTGGGGAAGCTCAAAAGATGTGGACTAGACAAAAGGACAAGATGGATTCAGAACCAGGTAGAAGGTCAGATTCAATGAGTGGTCATGAATGTTCTATGTCAATTTGGAAGGTAGACTCCAAGAGTCCCATGGATCTTGCTTGGTCTTGGGCTGTTTAACATTTGTTTCAACAACTTGGATAAAGGTGTCAAGGGCATCCTTGCTGAATGAGAGTTGGACACATCAGGATCTGTGAAGAGTGAATCAAGCTCTCTTTGTCCATCAATCAGAAACTTTTAAGTTAATTAGTCAAAAACTAAAGAACCCCTACTTGGCACTAAGTAAAAGAGTTCAAGAGTTAATTAACTAGAGTAAACTCACACCTCCAAAGGCTACTGCCACACCCCCTTGGGCAGTAGTAGGCAAATTGAAAGACTACAATTGGTTCCCATAAAGTGGAGGAATGATAGGAAGTGATGTCAAGAAAACTACTTTAAAAAGGCCAGCTTGAGGACTGATGGATTCTTTCTCTGAGTTGGTGAGCCCGACTGGAGGAGGAGACTCTCCCTGGATCCTGCGTTGGCTTGCAGTGGTGAGTGGAGAGATTCCTTCCTTAGTTCCTTCAGTGGTGTGAAGATGGGATTAACTCTCCCCTTGCCTATTTTTAACTAATCTAATCAAGAACTTGAAGTACCCCTATTTGACACTAAGTAAGAGAGTTCCCAAGTCACTTGCTAGACTGGGTGACAACTCCCTGGGCAGGGCAAGGCAAATTGAAAGGCTGCTATTGGTTTAAAGTGGGGAAGGGACAGGAACTTGTGGAACTCTCTTACTTAGTGTCAAGGAGAGGTACTTTAAGTTCTTGATTTGATTAGCTAAAAACAGGCAAGGGGAGAGTCAAACCTATCTTCACAGTGGGACACTCCCTTCAGCATGAATTCTTCACAGTCTTAGCTTTGTGTGCACTGAAGGTGCAGCATCTCCTGGTTCTTTGGATTTCAGCTTCCTAATTAGAACTTTGGATTCTAGTGAAATTCACTTTCGGATTCACATTTGAGGTCTGGAGACATTAGGATTAAACTTAGGGTATTTTGTAGTTAGGCAGTATTTTCTGTCTCTTTATCTACATTTTTCCACTTTCACTCTTTCTACCGCTTTGTAAATAAAGCTGCTAAAAGTTATTTTGACTTAAGCTGTAATGTTTTTAAATCAGCAACCATAATATTACTTTAGAATTCTCATATTTAGCATAAAACCTAAATTTAATTTCTTACAGATCCTAAAAATATCCTGGGCTAGAACACTGAAATGGAACCAATCAGTTGACACAGGTTTGACACTTGGATTCAACAAAGGAATAAATAAAGGATTTAATAAATATAAGATGAGGAGAGTAGGTTAGACAGAAGTTAAACTGATATTCTAAATTAATTAACTTTTTTTAAATTTTTTAAAATTTTTTAAAAAGGAGTTAGTCTGGGAAAGGTCTGAAGTTTCTGGTGGACTACAAGCCTTCCAATGAGTGAAATATATAATAGGGTAACCAAAATAATAATAATAATAATAATAATAATAATAATAATAACATTTATATAGTTCTATAAAGTTTGTAAACCTTTCTTTCATTTGATCCTCAAAATCCTGAAAGACAGATGTTATCTATCATTATCCCCAATGAGGCAGAGTGTCTTACTAAATGAGTAAGTAAGTGTCTGAGGTAGGAACTTAACTCAATTCTTCCTGATTCAACATCTAGGGCTCTATCCACTGTGTAACTTCTTGGGTTGTATTAATGTAACAGCAGAGGAAAGGGAGAGAAAGTGGAAGGGTTTACTCTTTTCGCTTACTGGTGGAGAGGGGTAACAAGGTTTTCTCACTGAATGGAGGTATCTCTTTAGTGAGAAGTTGAAAGGAAATATGGAGGTAAAGGGAGTGGGAAGAAACTAAAGGGTCTGTAGAGAGATGGCTTTGTCTCTCCTTCCACAAAGTTGACTGACTTTAGGGCTATGAATCTATCAGGGAGCTGTGACAAGGAAAGGGAAGGAATCTATCTTTACCTATTCCTTTGAATGGGACTCAACTGCTGGACAGATGTGATGTCCCCACCAGTTCTTTTCTGGAGTAAGGGTCTTTGTTGTGAGACTCTTCCCAATAACCCCAAAGTCAAGCTAGCTTTTTGCTTGTCTCAGATAAAACAAAGGTTTGGTCTTATGCCCACACACCCAAACTCTATCCTTAAAGAAACCTCTGACCAACCTCTAACTGACAGTAACAGACAATTTGTTTTGAAAGGAAAGGGGAATCAAGGCAGGGGGGGGATCAGGAAGCAGGATGGAGGGATTAAGGGAGCCCTAACAGCTAATATCAACAGATGTAGAAACCCAAAGTCCTTAGCTGGAGACTTGGTGCCTCACAATCTTTTGTCCCCAAACACCCTGATCCTTATCTCCTAACTTTAACTAAATCTTTGTTATCCTATCAGGGAATGATGTAAGAAGAGAACCAAAGGAAAGGTTAGATGGCCCCTGCCTCAGAGTCCCAATGACTCTTGGTCAGTCTTAAATAGCAGGAGTTTAATGGTGAGGGAATCGTAGAGGATTTCAAGCTGGAGACAGGTATATAGCAAGATGAAGTCAGCTTCCTTGTCCTACTGGCATCAGGAATCTCTCTCTGAGTCTCAGAAAACACTCCTCTCCCTCTGTTTCCAAAGCTGGAAGTCCAGTCAGTTGGTTTAGAACTCTCTCAGCTCCTCTTCTCCTAGCATCCTCAGCTCCTCTTCCCTGCCCCCCAGGCCAATATCTCTCTCTCTCAGCCTACAAGATTCTCTTTCAGGGTCTCTTCCCAATTCTTACATTAAGAGGCAATCTCTCTCAGGAATAAGGAAGGAGGGGATAGTTCCATTATACTATGCCTTTGTCAGGCCACAACTGAAGTATTCTTTATAATTAAGGCCTCTACAGTTTAAGACAAAATTGATAAGCATTCAGAGGAAGATCAGAATGGAGAAGAGCTTCAAGTTGTGAATCTTAAAAATTCTCAGACCCTACTTCAGAACACTTGGTTAAGACCATTCCCCATTTTAAACAATGAAGGTACTTGATCAGGAATGTGAGAACTCTACTCCACCCATACTTAAGCATACTTTAGGGGAAGATAAAGTTGTAAACTCTTTACTGAACAATGAAAAAGTACTTAACTCATACTGATAGTGAAGCAAAAGCCTTAAGTCTATTTTTAGATCTAATACAAAAAGGTGCTAAGTACCTATGAAGATCAAATTAATCACTAAAAGGTCAAGCAACTTGCAAACTTGCAAGGGGCAAAGAGGTGTGAACTTACTCAGAAGTTTTAGTCTACTCAGGTGTGAATTAAGAATGGTCTGTCCTTTGGAAAACATTTACTGTGATTGGTAGATGTGAGAACTTAGGGGAGGTGACATAGGAGAAAATTCTCTTTAAAAGGAACTCTCTCTGAGAGAACTGGGTGGCTGGCTGAAAATTCAGTTTGCCAAAGCTGAATTGGAGCTCAGACTAGTTGGAGTAGCTGGGTCTCTCTGAAAACTAGAATCTTGCTTGGGACAAATCTTGTGGTGAGTGGATTAAAGACTGACTAATCTCTCTTAGGGCTTCGGCTGAGGCTGGCCTAGGCTGGCCTACCCCTTTTCTCATTATTTCCTCTTTCTCTCTCCCTTTCATTAATTCCTTAATTTGTATTAATTAAAATCTCCATAAAAACCCAGCTGACTTGGGTATATTTCATATTTTGGAATTTTTCCTTGGCGACCACTTTATATTTGATTTAACTCAAGACAATATCTTGAAACCATATTTCCGCGGTCACAGTTTATACCAACCACTCTTTTAATTGTTACAAAGTTCATGATATATAAGGGCTGGCTAAAAGAAATAAGGATGATAAGCCTGGAGAAGAAAAGACTTAGTGGGATCCTACCAGCTATCTTCAAATATTTAGGGGCTATCATTTGAGGATGGATTAAACTTCTTGTTGGATACCAATGGGGAAAATCAGAAGCAATGGATGGAAGCTACAAAGAGAAATTATGTCTGATGTAAGGACAAACTTCCTAACAATCAAAACTCTAAAAAGTATATCAGGACACCCAGAAGACTTCATAGAAGACTTCAAGCAAAAGCTGGATAACCTTTTATTAGAAATATTTTAGAAATGATTCTTTGGGGAGTATAAGTTACACTAAATAGTGATAGAAGTCCTTTCAACTTTGAAATTCTATGATTACTATGACAACAGACAAGATGTTGTGCTGCCATCTTAAAAAACATAATTCAGAATCCCAATCATACTCAACCCCATCTCTTCCCATGACTTTTCAGAAGTGAGAGAAATTCCCAACTTGTCCCCAAATCCCACTCAAATAGGTCCTGAAATACTTCATTCTACAAGTTCATGATCAAGAAAACCAGATACCTTTAACAACCTGGTGTAGCTTTTCCATGTGGTTGTGTTCTTTGCCATTATATACAACAGCTTCTACAGAGAAGATGAGTTTTGGCTGAATTTGGGAAAACCTGTCCAGTACACCCTAAGATGAAAAAGAAAAAAGACATCATTAATTTTGAAATTTTTGGAAGATCATTTGGTCTGTCACAATCAGCATTCCTGAGTAACCACAGAACACAAAGAGAACTAAAATAAGGTGCCAACTTTGAACAAAATTATGAACCACAGTGGTATGAACCCCCCCCCAAAAAAAAATCCTAGGATCTTATAAAGAGAATCAAAGCACTATTTAGATCTGAAGATGAAAAACACATGCACTTCTAAATTAAAAAGAAACAAATAGCAATAATTATGAAAATTAGCAAGATAGTTTGGCATTGTACACAGAATACTGGCTCCAGAATCAGGAGTCCTAAGTCAAGTCTCAGTGCCCCAAGCAACTCTTTAAAATCAGAAAGTAGCTGATCTACATTTTGGGTAAATAGAGTTTCCTATTCATATGTTTGCACTAAAGAAATCACAGACTGGTACAAAAGAATAAAGGAAACAGAGAACCTGATAGAGGAGCAGAAAATGGAAAATATTTATAAAATAAATAAATAGAACAGAATAATTAACTCAAAACCCAGAAATCAAATATATATATATATATATATATATATATATATATATATATAAGAGATGTGTGTGTAAGAAACTTAAGATTATAAAAATGTTACGGAATGGAGACAATATTCAGTAAAGCTTCTAGAAACCAAGGAGCAACCAGCAAAACCAAAAGCAAAGTCTAAATTTTAACTCTCTTACCATATGTAATGATAACATCCTAATGGAAGAGTTAGAGAAAAAAAAATTTAATGGAAGAAAAATTAATATTCTAAGCCAATTGTAGAGAGAAGAAAAATATTCTTAAAAGGAAAATTATTCAAGATAAAATCAGTGGTTTTGATAATGATAAAACTTTTGCATGACAAAGACACTACTTCTAAAATAAAAAGAAACAGATGAAGAAAAGCACTGATAAATATAACTGGTAAAAAGCTGATACCCAGAACATATAAAGTACTAATGGTTAATACTTGGGGAGTAATGGACTCCAGTTAAAAATAGTCCAAAGACATGAACAATTTTTTAAAACAAATATAAATTGTTATTAACTGTTTGATAAACTGTTAAAATATTTCTAAAATAACATAGAGAAATTACAATAAATTTTAACCCTTTGTCCCTATCAAATTGGCCAGAGTATCTAAAAACAATAATGTAATGTTGGAAGGACTGCTATGGAAACAGTCATTCTACACTATACAAACTTTCCAGGGATGAAGCAGGCAATATACAATAATAGTTATAAAATAAATCATATTCTTTGACTCAAAGATCCCATTGCTGAAACAGACGAAGGATGTTATTAAAAAGAAAAAGTACCCTTCTTTACAAAAGTATTCATAATGGTTTTATTATGAATAGGAAAAACTTGGAAATATGTCCAACAGCTGGAAGATAGCTGAACAAGTTATGGTATATTGATGTAATAGAATCCTCTTAGGCCATAAAAAGAGCAAACATATTTGTACTACAAAGCAAAGCCAGCAACATAAGGACTAAAGAGACAAGAAATATATTTTTTAAATGTAATTTTATAAATACACACACAAAAAAAAAAAAACCCTTCAGAAGGGGGCACTTGGGTAGCACAGTGGATAGAGCCAGGTCTAGAGAATGTGGGTTCAAATCTGACCTAAAATATTTAGCTGGGCAAGCTAAACTCTTGGCAAGTCAATTATCCCATATGCCTAATCCTTGCCCTTCTGTCCTAGAGTTGTTACTAGGACTGAAGGTAAGAGTATTAAAAAAAAACATTTAGAAGGAAAAATAATTTCTCTATTTTTATTATTGGCTGTGCCCTCCTTCTAATCACCCCAAATAATAGACTGTCACCTCTGAATCTTTCCTTCTCCCTCACCTAACTCCTGCCCCTACTCCACAACATTTCTTACACCCCCTGGATCTCTACTTCAATGCCTTTGTACTGGCCTTCCCACATAGGAGGAATACATTTCCTCCTTAAGGTTCCTTTCATATAGTCTCCCTTTAAAATGAAGCTCAAGCATAATCTTCAATAAAATGCTTAATTTCCCCCTCCAACCAAATACAAGTACCCTCCCACTCAACTAACTTATATTTAAATATTTTGCATAGTGTCTCCAAAATCTTAGTGCCATTTGAAGCTTTACTAGCTTATTAATAGCTTTAATGGAGCAGCTAAGTGGTGCAGTGGATAGAGTCCGGAATAGAGTCGGGAAGATTCATCTCCCCAAATTCACATACAATCTCAGACACTTAAAAGTTGTGTGACCCTGGGCAAGTCACTTCACCCTGTTTGCCTCGGTTTCCCCATTTTTTAAATGAGCTGAAGAAGGAAAGGCAAAAGGCAAAGAACTACAGTATGTGTGCCCCAAAAACCTCAAATGGGTTCATGAAAAGTCAGATACAACTGAAACATCTGAATAATAAAAAAGCTCTAATAGCTATAAAAGTTTAAAATAGCGCTGAGACTCTGAGGTTACCATACTGATTCAATATATGCTTATATTGTAAATGTTTATATACATACTTATTGTCTTCCCATTAGAATGTAAGCTTTGTCATTAGGGATTGTTTCATTCTTTAAATCTCCAGATTCTAGCACAGTGCACGGAACATAATAGGCACTTAATATTTATTAATTTCTTCAAAACTTAGCACCACTATCTACGTAATATCTTTACTGATCCCTCAATTTTAAGTGCCCAACCTTCTAACTACCTTGTATTTCCCTGCCTCGTTTATTTGTATTTATTCTCTTTACATTGTGTATGTGTGTGTATTTGTGTGCATGTAAAATTCTCCTGTTAGAATATAGGCCCCTTGAGAGTAGCATTTATTTCATTCTTGGTATTCAACTCTCCAGCATCCATCTTGACAACTCAATTTCTCTTCGTCCCTCCCTGACTTGTTTCCTTTAACCAATCAGATGGGTTACTCATTTAAATTGAACTAAAGTATTCAAAGTCAAAGATTTCATATGTAAATACATACACATATATGTCTGAACATACTATTTACCATTCCAGAAATTGCTTGCCCCCAAATCACAGTTCTTCCTAAAGTGGGATGCAAGGGCAGCTGACTCTGTACACCTAAGGTCCATGGCCCACAAGTAAGAGACATAAATACAGTCTGCTCCTGGACATCTACATGAAGTTTCTACAGCCAAAGCCTAGGCTCTGATGGCATGGCCTTCAAGAACCCAGAGATACTGTCTCACCCCAAGAGGCCTCAGAGGAGAGCTACATAAACATGAGTTATAGGAAAGGTACACATCACTAAGTGGAATGAGACTGAAGGAAAGAATGGGCTCCTTCACTCCTCATTAGCCTGTGAGCTAGTTTCTGTTGTTTGGCCTCTCTTTGTATCCCCCAACACTTGGCAGTGCCTAGAACATAGCCAACACTTAATAAAGGTTTGATAAATTGATCTGATGGCAGGGGCTATATCCTTTTTGTCTCTACCCCTCAGCATTTAGCATGTTTGTGGAATTAAACTGAATTGAAAGACAGTATTTCCAGTAGAGCTAAGAGAAGAAATTAGTTAATACTTCATACTTAAAGGCAGCCCCACTGAAGACATGAGTAGGACTCCCAAGGGAAGTCTGCTTTCCTCTCCCATATGAGAGGATGAGTTCTGGTAGGGGAAGAGCCACATCTGACTAAATATGCAAGGGACACCCAGTAAAAGACAGACAATCTGTGTCTGGCTGCTCTCTGAGCTAATCTGACATAAAAATGGCATCACTTTATTTTCAAGAGTTGAATAAATATGCTACTAAACAAAGGGTCTTCCTAGATCAAATTCTAGTGTTCATTTGCCATGTGTTACTACAAGATGAAATATGATTTCCAGAGATGGTCTATTTCAGAAGCAAATCTTTCTATGTTTTAATAAATTTCTTCAAAATGCATTCCACTTCTGTTCAAAAGCAAAAAACAAAAAATTTTATTAGAAGGATCCTGGGAAAAGGAAGTTTTTATCACTTCAGTTCAACTACTTAAGCATTAAGCGCTATAATATGCCAATGAATCCAAAAGCTCACTTGCATAATTCTCAGCAAAATCAGGTATTTTCTCTATTCTCCTTTCTCTATGATACTTTTAATTCAGTGGTTGCATCTTTATTGAGTTCTGCTGTGCTCCACACTCTGAGCAGATAAAATGATTTTCCTAAATTGCTAGAAGCATGAAAGAGGAGACTATTAAAACATCAGCGGGAGATACAACCTTCTGGACCAGAACAAGTAGAAGTCTGAACTAGATTTTTCTTCAATGGTCAGAATTGTATTTGAGCTGCTGCTCCTCTCATGATACAAACAAAGACTTCCAATGTGCCTCAGACCTGTGTGCCTCATACATATGCTTCTGGACAAACGCTTCTTGAATTAACTGAGCTTTGCTCCTGATTCAACCATCCCTAGCTCCTGAGAAGTGCTGCAAAGTCTCTGCCCAGGGAAGGGGGCCTAATAACACTGTTCAGTTTAAACACTAACACTACTAAGCTGAGGTATATAGGTACGTCACAAAAAGATATTCACCCAATCTCACTGGCCTACACGCACACCTGGCATAGTACCACACACAATTTACTCACTGTCTGTGACAGTCAGACAGCCAACTGCCAGACACCAATGAAGACTGTCACCGCACTACACAAAGCTTAGTAAGTGGTCTACAGTTGCTGTGGCCAAAAGATTTATCAACCTATAAACAAACTGGACGTGTAACTCTCCAAACCCAGGAAAGCTGGATCTCATCTGACAGGTACAATGGAGCAGCTGCCCATCCCCACTTGAAGCGTGCCAGGACCTGCCAGCCTCCAAAAACCAGAGACTCCATAGCACAAGGTAGCCTGACAGTAGGCTTGAATGGAACTCAATATCAATATTTTCAAATGCTTTTTGATAAGGACAGACAGAGAAATGTGCATTTTTTCCCTCAGTTAACTAACAATAATAAGTTTGCCATCAAATATTTGGGGAACAGAAATAAAAAGTTTCCAAGCACATGCAGCTAGGAAAACAGTCAAAAGGGAATCCCAGCAGTTAGGCAGTTCCTCCCACCTTCCGGGCCCATTCTTCTTCATTGGCAAGTGCTGCCCCCATTGCTCCTAACACATTGCTGTTTTGTCTAGCCCTTACTTCTCTTCTCGATGCCTTTCATTGTGGTTTTCAGATTTTACACTACCAGAGATTGTCTTAATAGAGGGTGTCATGAGGCCTGTCTTTTTCCTGGTCAACAACCGTGCCCCATTTCATGCTTCCATGTCCTTCCTCTTCATTCACATCCATCTTGGATTATAACCAGAGGAGGGAAATCAAAATGTTTTACTAACTAAATGATTTAAGATATTTCTGTACTTCTTCTAGCCTTGTTGTCTCTCTAATGATTATCACACACATGACTTTCACACAATTCTATAGGCATTTATTTAAGTGCCTCCTAAATGCCAGTCATTGTGCCAGATGCTCTAAAATATGAAGATAAAATTAAAAGAGTTCTTTTCTTCCAGAAGTTTCTGTTTAGGAGAAAGCAAGATATGTCCAGAGAAGTCGATACCAAATAAATGCTAAACAATTTGTGCCAAGCAGATCAAACAGCTCAGGGAATGAGCAAAGTCCTCCTATGACTCCTCCATTCCTCAACTCCGCTATCCCAGGTATATGAGGCCTGGCTGGAAAAGAACTGTCAATGCTTCACCCCTCCCCCAAGAGACCCCATCAATGTCTTTTGCTCCCACTGGTACACACTTGAGGAAGAAGCCTCCTCTTTCCTGGGGTCACTGGAGAGAGCTGCAAGGAACCCTTGGAATGATAGTCCTGCCAGTTCCAGAGTAATTCTGGTCTCTCCAACAAAGAAATTGAGAGTGAAAAGAAACACTCACTCTCTGGGCCTCAGTACCCACTCAGGAAGAGTGTCCTTGATATGTCCTGCCCCTCCCTCCAGGCACTTCTCCAGAGGCCAAAGGAATGACCTCTCTCCCTCTCCCGGTTTCTTATAATTCAGCAAACTCAAGAGTTAAGGGCAAGAATCTTAGGGAAACTATAATCATATCAAAATCCATTTTGAATTCCCAACTGCTCAGGCTTTAACTAGATAAATGTCAAGAAGAAAGAGCAGTCTATGGTAAAACTTGACTGAGAAAGATGTAAAAATAAAAAGTTAATAGAGCTGAGCAGTAAAAGTAATGGTCTCTAAGCAAGGACAGACACAGGTTCATACAAGCAAAATGAAAGCTTTCTCTGGACGAAAGAGCAAATCACCTTGGGAAAAAGGTGCTCATCATTGTCATTTTCTGACTAATGAGAAAATCCTAATGTGACAAATTGGCCATTGTAAACTACAGGATGTCTCAATCAGGCTTGTCCTTGCCCCAAACTACACCTCTGAATGGAGTACGGCCATATGCTGCCATCTAGTGCACACTTCAGGAAGCCAGAAAACATGGCACACCCTAAAAAACTTCCTTTAAAGAAGAGCAACCACAGCCAAACTGGAGTAGCCCCTGAATCTTCTAAATCAGCATATTAGATTGCTGGGGGAGTGGGGGTGGGGAGGGGTTATGGGGCAGGTTGGCTTCAGAACAGGCCTCACCTGTTCACTGTGTCCAAACACAGTGAAGACTCCTATGAGAAGCTCTCCCTTCATAACTCAATATAATCCCATAAAGGCCAGGGGCCAGTCACATCACCTTGCAAAGGAAATATTCACCATAACATCTAGCCTTAGTGGAGGGAGTCATCCAAATTCATATAGAATGGAAATTAGTAGAGGAGAAAAAGAGTTATACCTCATCACTTACTACAATAAGAAATGCAACCTATGCTCTGCAAAGTACTTGTTCAAATTAAAATTAAGTCCAAGCCAAGATGGTGGAGTCACATGAAGCAGCAGAGCTAAGTCCCTCCTACCCCACAAAAAAAAAAAACCTCCTCTAGACAGATCTAAAAAATGCAGCACCAGACTGAATCCTATGGGAAAATTTACAAACAAAAAAGGCACAGTGAGTCATTTTTCCAACCCAGGATGGCACTGGGAGACAGGTAAGAAGGTCTATAGACACTAGAGATTGGGCCTAACCAGGAGACTGCTACAAGATCCACACTGCACCAAGAATGGTAGCCACATGGCAGCTCTGTCTTGCATTGCCTATGTCCAGGTCAACTAAAGAGGGGGACCTGGGCTGAGAGGTGACATCCCAAGCTAAAGAGCTGCCATGGGTTCTAGGCAGAAGGAACAGAGTGGAGTCTTAGGTCCTTCTTCTAGCCCAGTCTGAAATCTGCATTAGCATAACCAGGGTAGCAATCCCAGACCGACAAGAGCCTGTACTTCTGACCCTCTGGTCCAGCAGGGCTTCACCAGTGGCAGAATAAAGCAGTATCTACCAATGTTCACATCCAGGTCAGACACTTGCAGAGCTCAGCCCAGAGAGCAGCAAGGAGACTTTACCCTGGATCAAACCACCCCAGGAGCACTGAAAGCTAGTAGGTCCTATGCTGAGCTATGCCTAAGATCCCAGAAGAGCACAACACTCTAATACCCAAAGGTATTAAAGGCAGTTAGGTGGCACAGTGGATAGAGCTCTGGGATCAGAAAGACCTATGTTCAGGATGTCTCCATTAGTGGCAATGCAGTGATCCTGAACAACTGGGAAGAATCTATGAGAAAGAACACTAACCACATTCAGAGGGAAAACTGTGGGAGTAGAAACACAGAAGAAAAACAACTGCTTGATCACATGGGTCGAGGGGATATAATTGGGGATGTAGACTCTAAATGAACATCCTAATGCAAACACCAACAACATGAAAATAGGTTTTGATCAAGGGCACATGTAATACCCAATAAAATTGCACATCAGCTACGGGAAAGGTGGGGGAAGGGAGGGAGGGAAATAATACGATTCTTGTAACCAAGGAATCATGTTCTAAATTGACTCAATAAATAAATAAATATTTTTTTAAATTAAAAGAAAAAAATGACCTACGTTCAAATTCAGCTTCAGATACTTACTAGCTATGTGACTGGACAGGTCATTTAACTTCTGACTTGTCTTCCTCTACTGTAAAAGGGGATAATAATAGCACCTCCCTCCCAGAGCTGTTGTAAGGATCAAATGAGGTCATATCTGTAAAGTGCATAAACAGTTTCTGGCACATAGTAGATATTATGTAAATGCCTATTCTCCTCTCTTCTTCCTACCTATAAAACATCAATAGGACCAGCCCAGACCTTCCTTCAAGAAATTCAAAAAGAGAGGGAGAGGGAGACAGAGAGGGAGAGGGGGGAGTGGAGGGAGTGAGAGAGAGAGAGAGAGAGAGAGAGAGAGAGAGAGAGAGAGAGAGAGAGAGAGAGAGAGAGAGAGAGAGAGAGAGGGAGAGGGAGAGGGAGAGGGAGAGGGAGAGGGAGAGGGAGAGGGAGAGGGAGAGGGAGAGGGAGAGGGAGAGGGAGAGGGAGAGGGAGAGGGAGAGGGAGAGGGAGAGGGAGAGGGAGAGGGAGAGGGAGAGAAATGCAAAAATTGGGGGCAGCTCAGTAGCTCAGTGGATTGAGAGCCAAACCTACGTTCAAATCTGGGCTCAGATACTTCCTAGCTGTATAACCCTGGGCAAGTCACTTAACCCCCATTGCCTAGCCCTTACCAGTCTTCTGCCTTAGAACCAATAGACAGCATTGATTCTAAGGAAAAGGTATAGGTTTTTAAATAAAACAAACAAATTAATTAATTAATAAAGATCCTGACCTAACATGTACAGAAGTGTCTGAAACCAGATTTGAACTCAGATTCTCCTGACTCCATGCCAAGTGCTCCATCTTCTAAAAAGACCTAAATAAGGACAAACTGTTTACATTCTAATATAGAGAGATTTGTCCACTGTAAACCTTAGCATCATTAGAAGTGATGAAGGGAATCTGACTACATAAAGGCCTAAGAGTGCTTCTGTTATGTCTGGATGATCTTACAAGAAGAAGCAAAAAAGAGGGGAGAAAGGAATACATGGGGTTTGGGAGTAGAAAGGAAGGCTATGCAAGTACACATCTATATGAACAAGGAGTGGTTGAGGTAGAATGGCTGATACATAGACCTCACTCCCCTTTGAACTGTTTAATGGAAGTAAACACAAACACACACACATACGAGTGCAGAAATACATTTCACTCAACAGGGAAACAGAAAGGAAAGGGGAAAGTATAGGAAGGATATAATGGAGAAATCAGTCCTAAGCAAAACAAACTAAGGATATACCAAAAAAAATTCTAGCTCTTTTTTGAGTTGCAAAGAATGGGAATCTAAGGGATGTCCACAAATTGGGGAAACACAAGTGAAAAAGATACATATTTCAGCATAAGGCACAGAGATGGTCGAGGGGGGGAGGGGGAAAGACAGACAGACAGACAGACAGACAGACAGACAGACAGACAGAACACATCTGACTCCAGGAAATGTTGAACTAAATCCCAAGTTGTGAGCTCCATAAGAAAGATTGGATAGGCAAAGACATCCATTTAGATGCTATGTCTCCTGCCTTTGGGCATTCAAAAATAACAATGAACACTGGCAAAAATTATTACCTGGGGGGTCCTCCAATGGGCTATAACATCTACATAGAACTTTGAAGTTTTTTAAGCTTTTTAAAGTACACTATGAAGAGGTAGCTGGGCAGCTCAGTGGATAGAGAGCCAGGTCCAGAGATGGGAGGTCCTGGGTTCAAATCCGGCCTCAGACACTTCCCAGCTGTGTGACCCTGGGCAAGTCTTAACTTAACCCCTATTGCCTATCCCTTACTGCTCTTCTGCCTTAGAACCAATACACAGTATTGATTCCAAGACAGAAGGTAAGGGTTTAAAAAAATATACTATGAAGAACTTTTTTTAATGCAAGTTATCACCATAAGCCTCCAAGCCAGATTTTAGATTTTGTTTCATTTGTAAACACTCAAAAAACTAAGTCTGTGAAAAATGAGCAGCTCTAACTAAAATTAGGGGAACAGGGCTGTTAGACTCCTAAAGTCCTAGATGTTGGAAAAGTATTAGAAGTTTAAAGAGAAGGGGAAAGAACATCAAATTGGAGTTTAACATCACTCCTACCCATACAGTTCCTAATGTTCAGTTCCTAGATCCAAGGGACTATAGTCAATGAAACTAGTGTAAAAAGGCCAGAAGGGAACTTTGATAGGTCCACACATTTTTAGATCTAGTCTGTAAAAATGTTTGAAAAGAATCTCTATAATCATGACATTCAGAGTAGCTAGTTTAAGGAGGAACAGAGAAAATTCCATTCCCTAATAGCTAAATGGTCAAAGAATATGAGTTTTCAGAAGAAATCAAAGCTATAGTCATATGAAAAAAATTATCTAAGTCACTAATAATTAGAGAAATGCAAATCAAAACAACTGAGGTATCATCTTATACCCATCAGATTGACTAACATAACAGAAAAGGAAAATGACAAATGCTAGAAAGGATGTGAGAAAGCAGGACACTAATACATTGATGATAGAGTTGTAAAATAGTCTAACCCTTCTGGAGAACAATCTGGAACTATACCTAAAGGGCTATCAAACTATGCATATCTTTGACCCAGCAATACCATCATTAGCTCTGAATCCCAAAGAGACCAAAGAAAATGGAAAGGACCTATATATACAAAAATATAATAGCTCTTTTTGTGGTGGTAGAGAAATGGAAACTAAGGGGATACCAATCAATTGGAGAATGGCTGAACAAGTTGTGGTAATGACTGAGACAGAATACTATTGTCCTATAAGAAATAATGAAGAGAATGGGTTCATAAAAACCTAGTAAGACTTGCATAAACTGATGCAAAGTGAAGTGACCAGAACTAAAAGAACATTGTATACAGTAACAGCAATATTATGAGGATCAACTATGAAAGACTTAACTGCTTTGATCAATACAAATTATCTATGACAGTTCCAAAGGACTCATGTTGAAAAATGCTACCCACCTCCAGAAATAACTAATAAACTCTAAGTGAAAACTGGAGCTTATTTTGTTTCACATTCTTTTTTTAATCTTGTTTTCTTTTTCTGCAATGTTTTGTATGACCTCAAATATATAATGGATATTGTATTATAATTTATCTTCTCAAGGGGCAGGGAAGAGGGTGGGGGAGAAATTTAGAACTCAAAAATTTTAAGTGAATGTTAAAAATAATAATAATAATAATAATAATAAAGAAAATAACATGATTTTAGACTGTTAATACCATCTATTATTTGACAAACATTGATCGACTGAAACATGAGTATATTAGACAAGTCTAAAATGACTCAAAGATTCAACTTAAATTAAGAGGATAGAAGTACTAAAGGGAGGAGTTCAGATAGAAGAGTAGAAGCAACCTAGAACTTTCTCGATATTCCCCTTTCAAATGTTAGATTTAAAATGATTGATGTCTTAAACTATAGTGATTAAAATAGTGGAAGATATAAATTGTGATAGATATAAGAGAGGGAGAGTAAATTTGACCGCAGAAAATATGTTTCACTACAGTATCTTGGTTTTTAAATCAAATATAAGGTGGTCACCAGGGAAATATTCCCAATTATTCAAATACCCAAGTCAACTGGGTTTTATAGAGATTTTTAATTAATAATATAATGAGGAATTAGAGACAGAGAGAAAGAGTAGGAAAGGAATAATTATGAAGGACCTCGAGCCAATATGGCCTAGACCTGAGTCTTAAGAGAGAGAATCAGTCAGTCAATCTTTTAACACTCACCACAAGGTCTGCCTAAACAAGGATTCTAGTGACACCAGGCCAGCTCCATCTCAGCTGACTTCACCAGAGAGCCTTCCAGCCAGAGACTGTTCCAAAGGGCCTCTCTCCAGAGCCTCCAGAGGGACAGAGTCCCCTTAGAGGAGTTCCATCGAGACCTCCTTAGAGATTGTCCTCCAAGAGCTTCCCTTCTCCAGAGCCTCTCTCAAGAGATTCTTCCCAAGCGATCCTCATCAGAGATCCTCCAAAAGGATTTTTCCAAAAGGATCTCCTCAAGAGATTCTGCTTTTTCTTATATAGGGGTTTTTCTCCCATGTCACCTCCCCTAAGTCCCTACATCTACCAATCACTGTAGATGCTTTCCAAAGGACTGCCCATCTGAATTCCTGCTAAGTCGACCAATCTCCTCAGTAAGTCTGAATCAGAAAAAATGCTGCTGTGTCGACCAAGATCCTCAGTAATTCTGAACTGGAGAAAACACAGCTGAGTCAGCTAATCTCATCAAGAGAAAACTTGCCCGACCCTTTTAGGTACCTAGCATCCCATTGTATCAATTCTAAAAACAGGCATGGCTCAAAGAACTCCTTGCCCCACCATAAGCATGGATCCAAGTACTTTCTTTGTTTAGCAAGGAGTTTTCTCTCCTAAAGCAGTCTTAAGTACGGGTAGAGTAGAGGTCCTCCCATACCAAGGAGTTTTCTCCCCTAAAGCAGTCTTAAGTACGGTTGGAGTAGAGGTCCTCCCATTTCTGATCCTGGCAAGTTCTCACATCAAAATGGGGAATGTTTCTCAGTAGGGAATTTGTTCCAATTAAGAATTCCCCGATGGGGAAATTTTTAACATTCACAAGTCTGAGAGATTTCAAGATTTACACAAACAATTTTAAAATAGCATCTCAAGTCAAATTTTGGAGCAACAGAGCCAAAAAAAAAAGGTCAGAGTGAAATATTTGCTGGCCAAAGAAAACTTAGGACGTTGAAACAAGAAGAATTAGAAATCAGATTATCTAATTGAGCAAGTGGAAGCCAATGATTCCATGAAACAGAAGAAAATGTGAAATACCTCATTGGAAAAACAACTTTCCAATACAATAAGTGAAGGAGAGAGAACTTAAGAATTCCCATATTATCATGATCAAAGAGAGAGCCTAGATATCAAGGAAAACTACTCTGATATCTTAGATTCACAGGATAAAATAAACATTGGAAGAATTTATTGATCACATGCTGAAAGGAATCCCAAAATGAAAGCTCCCAGGAATATTATAGTCAAATTCCAAGGCTTTAAGGTCAAAGAGAAAATACTCAAGTAGCCAAAAAGAAACAATTCAAATATTATGGAGCCACAGTCAGCATCACAGAAGATTTAGCAGCTTCCACATTAAAGGAGCATAGGGCTTATAATATGATATTCTGGAAGGTGATGGAGCTATGGTTACAACTAACAATAAATAACCTACCTAGCAAAACTGAATATAATCTTTCAGGGGAAAAAATACATTTAATAAAACAGAGGACTTTCAAGTCCCAATGAAAAGACTAGAGCTAAATAGGAAACATGACATTCAAATATAAGACTTAAGAGGAGCATAAAAAAGATAAAACAGGAAAGAATAATCATAAAGCTAATCTGTTAATACATTCCTATGTGGAAAGATCATATATATAAACTCCTAAAAACTATATCATTATTAGGGCAGTTAAAAGGAGATTATATAAATAGAGGGCATGACTATAAGTCAATTATACTAGAATGATCTCCCAAAAAAAATGAAGGAATGAGAAAGAGGGATGTACTGGTTCAAAGAGGGAAAATATATATATATATATATATATATATATATATATATATATATATATAAATCAGGTGTGTATAAAAATACAACTTACCCAACAGGAAAGTAAAAAATAAAGAGAAACAAGAAAAAAAGAGGAAGGAGAGCATGATATAAGAGAGGACAGATTAAGGGAGGCAGTGGTTAGAAGCAAAATAGACTTCTGAGGAGCGACAAGGATAAAAGATAGAGAGAAGAAGAGAGAAGATATAGTCATCGTAATTGTGAATGTGAATGGGATGAGCTCACCCATACAGAAGTAGAGAGCAGAGCAGATTAAAAACCAGAATCCAACAATATGTTGTTTACAAGAGACACACTTGAAACAGAAACATACACATAGAGTTAAAATACAGGATTGGAGCAGAATCTAACATGCTTTAGCTGAAATAAAAAAAAGGCAGATTATAGCAATCATGATCTCAAACAAAGCAAAATCAAAAGAGATACATAAATAAAAGGGATAATCAGGGAAATTATACTTTGCTAAAAGGTATCATAGACAATGAAGTAATATCAAAAAAAATCTTAGGGCAAGTTTCTCTAATAAAGGCCTCATTTCTGAAACATATATTAAATGTAGAACGAAGTCAAATTTATAGAAATAAGAGTTAATCCCCAATTGATAAATGGTCAAACAGGTAATTTTTAGAAAGCTATCCATAACCATATGAAGAAATACTCTAAATCACTACTGACGAAAGAAAGGCAAATTAAAATAACTGTGGTACTAGCTCATATCTATCAGAAATTACAAGTGCTAAAGGGGATGAGAGAAAAATAAGCACACTTATGAACTCTTAGTGGAAAAGCAAACTTGTCCAATCATTCTGGAAAACAATTTGGAAGTCAAAAGGGTTATAAACTGTGCATACCCCTAATCCAGCAATACCACTACTCAGTCAGTGTCCCTAAGAGATCAAAGAAGAAGGAAAAGGACCTAAATATACAAAAATATTTATAGTATCTCTTTTGGGGCTGGCAAAGAAATGAGAATAGAGGAGATGCTCATCAATTGAAGAATGGTTGAACCACATGACTGCAATAGAGTACTACTACTGTACATAAGAAATGATGAGGAGGTGGTGTCAGAATGACATAGCAAGACTGAAGGCATTGAAGGGATAAGAATGGCAAGTAGTAAAGGGAACTGAGTGAACTAGACTGACTCCATCTTGTAATTCTATTCTAAAGCTAACTTAGTTCCCTTCCTATTCAATTAGAGCTCTAGTCCAATTTCTTTCTTGTGAGAAAACATTATTCAATTATGGGAAGTATAAGAAAACTGTTTGCATTATTTGACTGTGGATAGGAAACTGGACCACCTTTAGCTGCTGCTTAGAGACCCTTAACTAAGGACCTAGAATATGCTGGCCAGAAACCCAGTCAGATCCAAAGATTTTTTCTCAAAGGAAAGGAATTTTCTCACAATTGCACATCTCAAGCAACCCATATATCTTATCTGAAAACTAGCCTCATACTGGTTAATCAAATATAGTTTCCTAGCTCCTTTGATTGTTTAGAGAGTTAGGAAAAGTGGGACACCTCTTTTTCTGATTTTAAGGAATTATACCTGTTCCCTCCCCCCTTCCCAAAGGGGTAAGTCCTTAATCTTTCCTCCAATTAGAAATAAGATTACCTAATTTTGTGTCCTGATTAGCTGTTTAATTAACTGGTCTTATTTGCCTGTTTTTAATTAATAAAAACCTGTCTTCCCCTATATTTAGGGCCCAGTTGTTCCAAAACTGTAGAAGGCTACTGGTCCCTATTGTTGGGCAATGGCATGCACTGCTTAATAAATTGCTATGTTCAGGAGTTCAGACCTTTGTTTCCTCAGTTATTTCATCTTCCACCTATCACAAAACCTATATGAACTGATGCAAAGTGGAGTGAGAAGAACTGGGAGATCACTGTGCACAGAAACAGCAATGCTGTAATGATGATCAATGTGAAAGACTTGTCTACTCTGATCAAGACAATAATCCAAGACAATTCCAAAGGACTCAATGAAAAAATGCTATCCATCTCCAGAAAGAACTAATGAACTGAGTACAAAATGAAGTATAATTTTCTTACTTTATTTCTATTGCTTTTTTTAATTGGCTAATATGGAAATAAGTTTTACATGATTCCACATTTATGCTTTCTCAGGGGGTGGGAAAGGAGATGGAAGGAGGAAGAGAATTCAGGAACTCAACATTTAAAAAGAAAAGAATGTTAAAAATCAATAAATTATCAGGGTGGGGGTTAAAAGAGGATAGAGAATAAAAATTTTTCTTTCTTGTTTTCTCTAGCTATTTTTAAACCAGTAATAAGAAAGGTAGGAACTTTCTATGGCCCTTCTACTGCAAAAACAGTCACAGCTCAATAATTACATCCAAGAGTGATCACAGAGAGTTCAAACTCCTCCCCATAATATCATTTTTATATTCCTTCCTGGAATGAATTGAAAAGACCATTAACTTGAAATAAATTACAAGATTTAAACTTGTTTCCCTCTTGATGGCCACAAGGTGTCAATAGAAGCAAAGAGTTGAATTGAACAGGAGTCTTCCCAGTGCAGGAAAGACCTTGCCAAGAAATCGCTATGAGATATGCTTACATTCACTCCAAAGTCAGGGGATGTAGAACTCCAAATAGCCCCGATGCTCGCTGTTGCCAGCATAGCTTCCACTGCATAAACACTGTTTGGCAAATAACCTGAAACAAAGAAATACAGTACACATGACCATAGAATACACTGAAGTAATCTCTGCTGCATGAGAGCAGTTCTTTGGCTACTTTCCCATTCTCTTGTTCTGGCTCAGGTATTTTTCAGGCCAGAAGTGAAAAGCTCTTATTGTTCTTACCCAGAGTAATCTGCCCAGAAGCACAGGTGTGACTGAGACCAGTAAAGAAAAAGTGGCCATGTCAACTCTGAGTATTGCTCACTCTATAGGAAACAAAGGTGAGAAGCAAACCAAGAGTCTTTCCCCCACTAATGAAGGTGCTCAGTAACTACTAGGTAATGATGGAGGAAGCAACACAGAGGCACTAAAAAAAATTCACTTTACATTAGTTCCTATAAGTTTTCCCTATGCTTCTCTGAATTCTTCTCAAGTGTTGTTTCCTATGGCACAGGATTGTTCCATTACATTCACATACAATAATTTGTTAAATCATTTTCTATTCGATGGAGTCACCTATATTTTTACTATCCTGTTTATGGTATATATTCAAGGAAAAACACTATACTAACACTACCTTTATCTGCCCCTCAAAAAGAACCCATCATGGAGGTATATGTATTAAGAATTTGGTATATTACAAAAATGGAATTTTAAACAGCATTTACTTGATTAGTATGCAAAAATTACTTTCAGAGTATGTGCAGTGTATAAGAAGAAATTCATGGTCTAAAGATTAACATGCATTTAAATATAATTTGTTAGAATGTAATTATGTATTAAAAAATATAAGTATGTGGTTATATTGTAAAGAAAATTTATTTTTCACTTGAATTGGATAAGGATAGATGTACAAATGTGATATGCAAATGGTGTATGTGAATAATACAATTGACAAAAATTTGACCAATCCAAAGTCAAATAAGAGCTTGGAAGGAGACTACTGATTATAGAAAATTAAGTGTAGTTACCTCTCCTCTGTTTGTTATAAGGGTAGAGGGGAGAAGCCAGATGAGTTAGGAGTAATAAAGGAGATAATAAGTGAAAAATCAAGTGCAAAATAGATACAACAAATGTTAGATCAGAATATTATTGGTAGAATTTAATCAATTATGTAAACATAGTTTGAGGTATCCATTTGAAAGTTCTGAAGTTACAAGGTCAAAACATGCAAATTACAGTAATCTAAATTGTAAAAAAAAATAGAAAAACAAGGTTACTAGTAATAAAAAAAAGATTTTTTTTCTCATTTCCCAAGCAATATGCACTTACTAGGAGATGAAACCAAGATAAATCACAAGTAGGACACCTTTTAGATAATTGCAAAAGACTTAGAACTTCCTACAAACTTATTAACCCCTTCTTCACAGTAAACAGAAATTTAAAACCTAAGGTGTTAGGTTAACAGTTTCATTAAATTTTGATCCAGTATAAAAAAAATAATACTACAACCAAAGCCAAAAATAAACAGATATTTTTAAATGGCGCATATATATATAAAAGAAAAAATGTATATAAACAATAACTATTGCCTAATAGTTATTGAATAAACGATTTAAATACCCACATAGAAATATTATAGATGAAAGATTATAAATTTATAGAAAAAAACCTAGAATGTGTCTTTACAACAAATGCAAATTGTACAGTAAGCATTTCCAAATCTTTAAACAAAGTAAATTAGTAATTAAAGGATAGAGTATAGTGGCCCACCCCCCAGTTTCTGTCTTACCAGCCAAAAGTGAAATGTTTAATACGAATGTTTTACAGCTAAGAAAAAAATTAAGCATTTTCTTCTACTCTCAGTATAGAAATAACTGGAAGTTTGAAGTCATCATAAATCAAGATAATGTTAGTGAAAACTTCCAACAAAATTATTAACCCTTTTTCTGTATGAATGGGGAAGAAAGGCCAGATAGTTTAAGCATTATCGCTTAATGCTGTAACTCAGAGAAGACGGGGAAATTATTGGAAAGAAAGACTGGTAATCATTAATAAAAAAAGAGGGAAATACTATACTATATACCATACTGCATTTGAAAGGAACATCACTCAACCCAAACCTATCAATTTTTGTAAATTATAACATGGTGGTTGAGGTTTTGCTTTTATTTACACAGGAAATGAACAATCCTGGATCCGCACCCACTCCAACAAGAGAGAGCAGCAGGCAGATGTAGTAGAGGACCCTTGGGAACAATGCAGTTTGGAGAACACAAATGACCACCCCAAGGACCCAAACTACGAAACTTATGACTTAGGGACAAGCCAAAAGAACAGTTCATTTGACAGAATGATCCCTGGATGTGGCAAGCCTCCCCAGGACTGATCAATCTTAACTAAGCCACTCTTCCAAAAAAAATTTACCCAATTTTATATTAATAAGTGGCTGCCTCACCCTTTGTTTTAACCCCAGCCCAACTATTCCTAAGGAGCCCCCATCCATTGCATCTGTAACTGATCATATCATTCCCCTTCTACACCCCCATTTCTTGTCATTCTTCCAGTTCATATTCCCAGTCCCTGGTAGTCAGACCCAAACATCTATAACTCCACTTCCACCTTAGAAAGCAAAAACTGATATCAAGCATTTACTGACTTCAGCTTCGTTTGCCTGATTTAAATAATTTAACGGGCAAATCCTAAGGACTTCTATGGAGCAAAACTCTGGAGGACATAGACCCAAAGCCATAGCTCACTTAAGTTAGACACATAACTCACTCCATATCTGAGGCTCCAAAACCCCTCCTTTTCCATCCCTCCTACTGTAACTGAATATCCTTACAAAACTACTGATGTATGCATTCTCTGAGAAACCTGGGTTAGATGGTTACATATTGACATATTGATTTATTAGCCTATAGGAAACTGTCTAGATTCAATGAAGTAAACCAGATCCACTGTACCACCTTGTAAATTATTACTTTGTCATTGTGTATGTGAAAGGTTACTGAAGCTCTCAGCCTATTTCAGGCTCTCTATAAAACAGAATCCACAATTAATAAACCTTACCATTGATTAGCAATCAGTTTTTTGCTGGTCCTCCTGATCCCAAGTATATTTCTCATCTCCCCCACACCATCCTGAGGACCCTTCAATAATCTGGGTGAGCAGGATTCAACAGCCTCTACAACCCATTGGCTGAAAATTAATTAGGACTAACCCACAAATTCACATTTTTTCCATTGTGAAAGTCCACTAAACTAATACTTAGCTCACAAGTAGGAAGTAAGACACTATCCAAGACACTTGTTTTTAAGTTCAGTCCAGGGAAGGGCTTTTAACATATAGCTAGCTTCTTAATAACTAAAAAATAATAGAAATCAGCTCTTCCTTATGAAATAGATTATATGACTGACAAAAGCAACTCTACACGGAACAATTTTTTTTTTAGCAGAAATAATCTGCTACTATTTCACTGATAAACAGGGTAAATAGCTTCCTTTGAATTTTTTTAGTTAAATCATTTGGTTTCCCTGCTCTGGAAAGGGAATAAATTTAGCAAATATCTCAACACAAGGAATCATTCAATCCCTATAAACCTCGTCCCTCCTCAAAACAAACAGTTTTGAAAGATCTCATTTATAGCAGAGCCAAGGAAAACAAATAGTCAAAGTAGACTATGCTTAACTTAATGTCAGAATTCTCCATGAGCAATGTAGAAAAAATAAGTAATCCAGACACCATAAAAGGCTGAGAAGGAATCTTTTCTTTCTTTCTTTTTCTTCTTTCTTTCCTCTCTTTTTCTTTCTTCCTTTATTTTTTTAAGGACAGGGAAGTTTACAACCACAGAAATCCAGGGTTGTTAAAGATCTAGTCTAATTTCCTTGCTTTAAAGAAAAGTAAATTGAGTCCCAGGGAAGTGGACTTGCACACAAAGAGTCAGTGACAAAGCTGGCTTTAAAAGTGATGTCTCCTGATCGCCTGGGTCGGTCCTCTTACCATCCTACCCTACTACTCTTTACTTCTTATGATGTTTTTCAGGTTCTGAAACAGCCCTATACTCATTTTTAAGTTCCTTCTAGGCTAGTAATGTTCTGTGAAAACCAGGGTCTTAAGCATAAAAGAGACTAACTAGAATGACTCTAAGTATGTCTGGGGCCTGGAAAAAAATTCACTAATAATCAATAAAATAAGACATATTCCTTAAGTGCCACTAGGTGCTGGGCAGTCAATTTACTTCCCTGATACCTGATCAATGTGGAAATCTTTGCCTCTCAGAACACCTTTCTTAACAAACTACATCTAAATGGTGTCTTTAGATATACACACACACACACACCAAAAAAAAAAAAAAAACCTTAATATTTAAAGGACCAAAGTTTCAAGCTCCAGGATCACTGACTTTCCTCCCAGACTTCAAAATGGTTTCTTGTTCTTCTCTAGCACTACAAGTGAAAGTCAAGCATAAAGAAACCATATTCCAAGGACAGAAGGTAGGAAAACAAGCCATAATTTTCATATTTGAGAGATTTTTACACATTTGCTTTCTTAATCAAACAATAAATCAACAGATAAATATTTACTATCCAAACAATCAAAATTATATCACAGAAAGTGGTCTGATTTATAAAGGAAAACACACTAAATAATTATCTGTTCAAAAGTAAAATTCACATTTTTTTGCTTTTGTAGCTCCTGGTGACAGGAATAAATAAATAGGATCCAACAAAGCCTAGATGGATGTCCAATATCTTTCTTGGGTCCTTAGCAATGTAAAGAGAACCCCAATCAATTCCAAATGAGCTTGCACATTAGAATATATGAGATTGGCATGGAACCTCCACTCTCACTCTCTAGACTGGTTTGTATGCTCATCCCAACTTGCCCTGACAACCAGTAGGTCTAGGATACTCAGAAAAGAGTATGCTAAATGACTATAATTCAAACTCTCTCAGGTCTCTGTTACTGACAGAGTTGGGGTTGGGGATAAAGGAATACCCTCCTACTACTTGGCACTATAGCTCCCCAAGTCCCCACTGATGTGCTTCCTATTTATATTCAAGTCACCAATGACACCACACCATTAACTATCAAATACAAAATATATATATACTTATTGATAATGCAAAAGGAAAAATCATTACAAAACAATTACTCAATATTAGACAAATAAATGAACAATTAATACATCAGAGTTCATATATAAACCGGGATCATACTCTTTGACAAACACAAATAGTATCCAGGTGTGAGCGTGGGTATACAATTACAGAAATGTAAGAGGGAGGTACATGATAGGGAAATATACTTTTTGGAGAACCAGAGAACTGGAGTTGAGGTTTTAACTGCTTTAGTCCTTTCAAGAACAATATACACCCTGTGAAATTATCTGAAGCAGATAAAGGCAGGTTAAGTCACAATTACCTTTAACAGGTGCTTTAAAAGTATGATGCTATTTTATAAGAAAATACAGTTCCCTTATACCAGAGAACTACAAAACTAGCTAGTATTGTAAATTTGTAAATGTTAGCAATAATGATTATTTTTAATTTCCCAAAAACTGAAGAGCTGGTTTGTTACTCTTGATTTTGTCTCGTAGCTGCCTAAGTCATGGTCCTTTGCTTCTGAACTTAGTTCAGAAATTCAGTCCCACAACCATATGGGATACTCACCAACCACCCTGTCTCCTACTTTGACTCCAATTTTCCTCATAGCTGCAGCATACAATGCCACTCGTTGTCTTAATTCTCCAAAAGTCATCTTCACAATTTCTTCTTTGCCTTCCCCTAAAAAAAAGAGGTCGTTAATCATTTTTGAACCTGCCAGAGAGAAGTTGGCATATACCAAAGAGATACACACATTCTGTCCTAGCTTTGCAGAGGCTTTGATCATGACTACAGCTACCAGTGTTCTTCTGAAACACAATTAAGAAAAACAACAACTAGGTCTACTACCTTGTTTTAAATAAAAACTATGTTTCAGGGAAGCTGAAGGAAAATGTTAGTCTATCAAATTGTTTATAAGCACTTAGAAAGTTCACTATTGAAATCAGCAATAAATGATTAAAGCAAGGATAAGTAAAACATTTTTCTAAAATGAATTTGTTGTTGTTCAGACATTCAATAGTATTTGATCAACTCTTTATGACTCCATGGCTTCACAAAATGCCAGACCCTTCTATCCTCAACTATCTTTCAAAGTCTGTCCAGGTTCACATTCATTGTTTCTACCCTCCCCTTTTTCTTTTGCCTTCAAATTTTCTCAATATCTGAGTCTTTTCTTTCTTTTTCTTTTTTTAATTAAACTCTTACCTTCCATCTTAGAATCAATACAGTGTGTAGGTTCTAAGGTAGAAGGGTATAGGGGCTAAGCAATGGAGATTAAGTGACTTACCTAGGGTCACACAGCTTGGATGTGTCTGAGCCCACATTGGAACCCAGAATCTCCTCTCTAGGCCAAGCTCTCAATCCATTGAGCCACCTAGCTACCTCCTTCAGGGTCTTTTCCAATAAGTCCTATCTTAAGCATTTTATCCTTTAATGCATCTTTGATGTACATTAAAAGTATGATATATCACTATAGTTGCTTAAATTGAGGCATACAATTCTTCTTGTTTATCAAGGAAATTTGTTGGTCACTTCTCAGTAAAGCATTTGGCAGTGTTTAGCATTTGGCAGCTCTGAATAAATGTTTGTTTCCTTCCTTCCTTTCTCCCTCCTTTCCTTCTCTTCTTTCTTTCCTTCCTTTCCTTCATTCTTTCCTTCTTTCTTTTCTTCCACATTATCAAAACAGATCATCTTCTACTGAATAAAAAATGGTCAGTAGCTTAGAATCTTACAACTCCAAGATATCATGAGGCTCTGGCTGCTGCTTCAAAAAACAGAGTTAATGTTTCATTTCATATTATTTCTGCACCACTCACTGAAGCACGAAGACAACCAACAGTTCATACAGCTTCAATTTATTAGGGGATATGAGAGGCTCACCAGTTCCTCATCCAGGATTATACATGGGAAGGATTAGATCTAAAACATACGTAAGAGCTTAGAATAGAACCCTGCAAGAACCAGCACAGAGCTATGGAGCAAGTAACTCAGACAGAAATGGTACCCAAAGAAAAAACGTAATAAAATGGTCAAACTCAGAGTCATTTAACATTTTCATTCTTAAAAGGAATACATAACACAGATTCTATCTGGCAGGTCTATACATATTCATAAATTGAAAAATGAACCTGGATAGGTAGTAAAGAGGTTTCAATGTTTAAAAAGAAAGCCAAATTCAACAAACTCAAGGTATATGAATACCATATCCAAACCCCACAGTGAGAAAAAACAAATATTTATAAAGTATTGTTGTTGTTATTGTTGTTGTTTAATCCTTTTCAATTATGTCCAAATCTTTGTGACTCTTTTCTGGAGTTTTCCTAGCAGAGATATTGGAGTAGTCTGCCATTTTGTTCTCTAGCTCATCTTACAGATGAGGAAACTGAGGCAAGCAGTGTTAATTGTCCAGTAACATAGTTGCTAAGTATCTGATTCCATATTTGAATTCAGAAAGACAGTCTTCCTGACCTCCAGGCCCAGTATTCTATCCACTGGGCCACTTGAGCCCTAAAGTCAGTCCCCAGGTAAGACGATGGTTGATCTGTTAGCAGTCTGGTGTTACTAGTTCAAGAGCACATCTGGAAAGCACAATAATCATTTCAAAGACCTAGAGGTTTATCAAAAGGGGGGGAAGAGGGGGAAAGGTACCTGAAATGCAAGTTCTTCAAGATTATGAAAAATAATCTTTTTGTTCTCGGAGTCTTACATAAGTCTCAAAGCTGTCCTTTTTACCTATTCTTTTTATTTATGCTCTCAAATGGACTTGCTGTGAAAACGGTAAAACTTGTCTTGCCTGGTCCTCGGAGGCAGAGCTGGGATCAAAGTGGGAAAGTGAAACACTATACCCAAAGGGCTATCAAATTTTTGCATACCCTTTGACCCAGCAATACTACTACTACTGGTTCTATATGCTAAAAAGATAAAAGAAAACCTATGTGTGCAAAAATATTCATAGCAGCTCTTTTTGTGGTGGCAAAGAATTGGAAATTGAGGGGATGTCCTTCAATTAAGGAATGGATGAAGAACTATATCAATGTGATGGAACACCATTGTGCTATAAGAAATGATGAAGGGGATAATTTCAGAAAAACCTGGAAGACTTGCATGAACTAGTGCAAAGTGATGGGCAGAAATAGAATAATAGTCACAATAACAGCAATGATATTGTAACAATAATAAACTGTGAAAAGAGTAACTCCACAATTTCAAAGGACTCATAATGTCTCCGCTAGTGCTCAGCTGTGCTCCACACACAGCAGGTGCTTAATAAATGTTTGTGGTATTGAAATGGCAGTTCAGGCATTTTCAAAAGAGAACTTGGAATCAGGAATGAAGACTCACTTGCTGCATAGAGGGCAATTTTGTCATTTTCCTTATGCTTCAGGAGATTTTCAGCATAATTCAGACGACTGCCTTTGAACCACTCAGGCACATCAGCAATTCCCTTAGAAGTATCAACAACCTAGAGACAATGATAGCATAAATTAAGATATCAGTAAATTAAGAAAATAGTTTTCTAAGCTATACAACTAAAAAGACAGCCAAATCACTGGGCCAAAGTACTCTGAAAGAATTTTTAATTTGTTAAAGCTTTCTAAGAACAATGAAGGCTTGCAATCAAAAGTAAATATTAATGCCATGCATTCTAGGTTTTCTCCATTTCCAACTTCCCAAGGAATAAAAGGTAATCTACAGGCTAAAAAGCTATGCTCTACAATGTCCATGAGAGAACTCTGTGTAATTTTTGCTGAAGTTCTAGTCAATGTTGCAATTCTGTCACAGTATTTTGCTTGCTATTAACTAACCATATCTACAACCAAACAAAACAGATGGAGAAGTGGAGCAGGGGATGAACCTATGATTTTACTAGTGTAAGGAACTCTCAGTGTGTGAATTCCCTTCGCCAATACAGATTAGCAACTTTGCTTCAACATAAAAGTCTCATAAAGGGATCCAGAGTCTAAGTGACTTCATCGTATATCAATCATGTGTCAGAAAAAAAGACTTAAATTCAGGGCTTTTGGACTCCAAAATCAGCTCTCTATTCACAATATTGCACAATAACCAGCAGAATAAGTTGTGAAAAACAGGCCTCCTTTCCTCAAGATCCTTGATATTCCACAATAGAGAAATTTGTTGTTACCTACATTAAGTGTAAAAATCTAGAAATAATACTCACCTCATCATACATACGAGAAAAGACAATTCCACTGAATTTCCAGAATTCTGCCCAGAAATCTGAGTATGACTCTACCGACCACTGATACAATTCATTATAATTGGCTAAAAGTAAAGAAATTTAAATCACTATACAGGTCAGGCTTTGTAGGAATAATTCATCAGTGCAACAGAGCACTTCATTTTTACTGGGAGGCAGTTCATTCAATTTACACTTTTGGAGCATACTAGTTCAATAATAAAGAAATTTATGAACAAAAAGAATCTAAATTGAGATATTCGTGATTGGATGGTCACTATTTGTTGTTATTTAAAAGTGACTGAAAGATTATTCTATTATTTCAGAACTCAACAATTAGTTCTTGGATAACAGTATTCTGTTAGAAGAAAGAAATGGGTAGAATTTAAGCCAAGATGAATATAATTTTTTGCTTAAACCCCTACCTTCAGTCTAAGTATCAATTCTAAGACAGGAGAGTAGCAAAGGCTAGGCAATTGGATTATGTGACTTACCTAGGGTCACACAGCTAGAAGTGTCTTCCCTTTCCCTATCTATAAAATGAATCAACTGCTCACAGCACCAAGGGTATTCAGAAAGATAAAATGAAAGGGCATTCAAAATTGTAAAGTACCACACATACATGTATAGCGCTAATTATTCTTATCCCCCTTCCTCCCTGGTGAGAAAGAAGTTCAGCTGCTTCTAAGGTGCTCAAGGCCAAGACAGAACAGGACCAATCCTCGCTTAAGGAATGAAGGAGGATCTAAAATACATGGGGACAAGATAAAGAACTTGAAATCTTGAAGTCTTTGGTCAATTAGGGCAGGAGACACTCCAAATTGGAATATGCTCTAAGGATTCTCATTCTTGACCAGAAAATACCCACAATTAGTCTTAGAAAAGGAAAAGAGAGAAAGGGATACTCCTAGGCCAATTCCATTCAATCAAATACTTTTTTACCCAAACTGTGTTTTCAGCCCTATACAGCCTAAGGAGTTTCTATGGTCCATACAAAGGAATGTGTATATCCTACTCTGTACTGCATACAATCTTACTGGATAGAAAAAACTAATATCCCATAAACAATACAGAAAAAATTACTCATATACAAATATTACTTCACTATATCTAGGATATCTAATTATAAAATAAAGGAGTAGGTATTCCCTTCAACAGCACAGATGACAACCCCTACAATGTTTATTAAATCTGATTTTGACACCAAAATGAGAGTGATAGCTAATACACTGGATGTCAGGATTTTACATTTTTTTCCTTTTTTTTTTTTAAACCCTCACCTTCCATCTTGAAATCAATACTGTGTATTGCTTCCAAGGCAGAAGAACAGTAAGGGCTAGGCAATGGGGGTTAAGTGACTTGTCCAGGGTCACACAGCTGGGAAGTGTCTGAGTCCATATTTGAACCTAAGACCTCCTGACTCTGGGCCTAGCTCTGGCTCTGGTTCTCAGCCCACTGAGCTATCCAACTTCCTCCCCCTCCCCCCATGTCAGGGTTTTAAAAAATCTTGGAAGAGACAGCTAGGTAGTACAGTGGATAAAGTCCCAAACCTGGAGTTGGAAGGCACTGGGTTCAAATCTGGCCTCAGAAACTTCCTACCTTTGTGACCCTGGACAAGTCACTTAACCCTAATTGTCTAGCCTTAGCTTTTCTTCTGCCTTGGAACCAATACTTAGTAGAGGTTTTGTAGTTTTGTTTTTTAATTATTAAAAATAAAAAGATCTTAATGAGCTAGAATACTGGTTTAAATCAAGGAAATAGATATTTAATGTGAATAAAGTAAAGCCTTATACTCAAACTTCTCGCTGAAAAAGGCCCAGGGAACTGCAAATTCAATGTGTCCAGAATGTGATATGGTAGTCAAGGAACATAATATCATCCTAGGCATAGCACACTTGAAAAATGAAGCAGCCATCCTGACTGCTGTGCTCTGTCCCCACATTAGGAAATGCTACACTTTAGGAAGGACACTGAAAAGAGAGAAATCATCCAGAAAAAAGCCAATCAGGACAGTGATGAGTCTAAAGTTTGTGTCATTCAAGGTCTTAAAAAAAAAACAGCATGAAAAAAAAGAAGCCTCAAGTGTGACATGACAGAGCAGTTTTATGTATCTGAAGGGCTGTACTGTGACGGTGGGATTAGACTTATTCAGTGTGGCACCAGAAGGTTTGAGGGATGGCCAAAGCAAAAACTCAGGAGCAAGAAATAAAGAGTCCTTTGTTTAAGTAACAGTAAGAAGTGGGACAGAGATAGGAAATCCTGGATTCAAATGTGACCTTAGACATTTCCTAGATGTGTGACCCTGGACAACTCACTTAACAACCCCCCCCACCACCACCACCCACCTAGCTTGCCTTGAAATCAATAACAATACTGATTCTAAAATGGAAAGTAAGGGTTTTAGGGGAAAAAAGAAGTAAGGGGGTCTTTTGACTTATCTGTAAAATGAGAGAGAAACAATTTTGGAAAGGTAAGTTGGAGATAGAGAATAAAGAGGTTTTTTTGGTTTGTTTTTTTGTTTTGTTTTTAAACCCTCACCTTCCATCTTGGGTATTGACTCCAAGGCAGAAGAGTAGTAAGGGCTAGGCAATGGGGGTCAAGTGATTTGCCCAGGGTCATACAGCTAGGAAGTATCTTGAGGTCACATTTGAACCCAGGACCTCCGGTCTCTAGGCCTGGCTTTCAATCCACTGAGCCACCCAGATGCCCCCAGAATAAGGAGTTTTAAAAGCCAAAAGGAGGAGTTTATATCGGATCATAGATGCAATAAGAGTCACTGGAATTGAGAGTAGGGAAGTGGCACAGTTAAGAAGTGCACTTAAGGAAAACTACTTTTGTAGTGGCGTGGAGGATAGACTGGAGTGGGAAGAAACTGGAAGCAAAAAGACCAATTAAAAGGATGTTACAACAATGCAAAATGAGGTGATAAGAGCCTGAACTAAGGTGTGGGTGTGTGAGAAGGGGGCAAATCCATTGTGAAAGTGGAAATAATAAGATTTTGCAATTGGCTTTTTTATACATTGAAGGGAGAGTGAGAAGTTGCAGATAACATCAAGGTTTTAACTGAGAAAAAGAAAGAATAGTAGCACTCTCAACACAAATATAAGTTCAAAGAAGGGTGGATTTGGGAGGAAAAAAAACCATTTCTGTTTAGAACAATTTGCACCTGAGATGTCTACCAAACTGTAATGTCTTCTTGCTCCATGAGGGCAGGGACCTATTTTGGCCTTTCTTTGAGTCTCTAGGGCTTAGCACAGTGCCTACCACTTAGTAAACACATGATAAATGCTAGTTGGATGACTGACTGTCCTTCCCATAGTTAACAGTGATTTCCTAACTGCCAGACCCGACAGTTTCTTCTCAGTCCTTTTCCTTCTTGCCCTATCTGCACTCAAGTGCAGATTTTTTTTTCCTTTTTAGACAAGTTTTTATTTGTACATTTTTGTGATACCATACAGAAATCACTGCTGACTCCTTCTCTTACTGAATGCTCTTTTATGGATTTTTGTGACACTTCTCTCTCCTGGTCCCCTCCCTACCTGTCTGATCACTTCTCAGTCTCCTTTGCTGGCACATCCTACATGTATACATTTTTCTAATGGCTACAGTTAACAGTTTGATAGCTTCTGTTTATTTTAACTTTCGGTCTTTATCTTTCCTGAGTTCAGGTTAATAGTACTCCACAAATCCTGCTTTTAAAGAAAATTAGCAGATACCTCAGAAGATGAAGAAAATCATGAAGCATTGCAGGAAGAAGCACTGGGAAACAGATTGTTGCTCTTAATACCTACAGTGAAATTGGAGTCAAAAATCATGGGAGAAAATGTTGGCCTGGTAGTGCACAACAGAGCAATGGTGGATGTGGAAAGTCTTGCAAAACCTACATTAGAGTAAAAAATCAGAGTAGGAACAGAGCTCTGGACAATGAAACAAGTGAGGAAGACTATTTTACATATGGAAAATTCAAACAAAGCCTAACTTGTTAACTCAGAAGGGGCCTGAGGTCAGTTTCAAGAAAACCTGAAAACTTTAGAAAATGCCAATTTGAGATAATCAAAAATGTATTCACAATTATGGAGGAGATTAATTTGTTTTTAAAAAGGATAATATGAAGAATGAAGGCAAATATCAAAAATCCAAAGAGAATGGTTCAAATACATGATAAAATTTGTTTTTGAGAAGAATAGTGTCACATAATGTAATATATAAATCATGATACCAGAATGTTTAAAAGTGATGCATATCTGATTTTAGTAGTATAAATATGTTAATTCAAAATATGTAACAAGTTTTATGAATGTTGTTTCTGCTTTTGCAAACTCCTTGTAATTCATACTTTCAATTTATTAGACCCACTTTGAGTGAAATAATTTGTAAAAAGTTTTAGGCTGAATTTTGTTACAGTTTTAACTATAATGATGTTCATCAATTTAAAATATATATACACACATATATGTATTGTGTATATGTATTTTGTATCTATGTGTGTGTGTATTTTTTTTAATATATATCATAATTCCTGGCCATGGGTAGAGCCCAAGACCCTCTCCTGCCCTTGGTCATCTTCTCTCTCCGTATTCTCATCTGACCCTTCTAATGGGGGAGATAGAATGCAAACAATTATATACTAAAAGATGGGGCAAACAGAAGATAATCTCAGAAGAAAAGAGGTGAGAATGGTCTCCTGCAAAAAAGATTTAAGATATGGAAAGAAGCCTAGAGGCAATGGTGAGAGGGAGAACATTACAGTAAAAAGGAATAGTCAGGAGATGAAATATCATGTGAAGATAGCAAGGAAGCCTGTATATCTGCATCACAGAGGTGTGGAGGGGAATAAAGTATAAAAACAATAACAAGGTAGGAAGGGGGGAAGGGTGAACGGATTTAAATACCAAATTAAGATTTTATATTTGATCCTGGCTGTAAAAGAAAGCCTGGGGGTTTAGTGAATACAAAGATGCTGTAATGGTAAAAATGAAAAGATCTGATCTAGGAGAAAAAAAAACACTATTCATAAGCAAAGGATAAACTATGGGAGTGGAAACACCGAGGAAAAGCAACTGCCTGAATACAGCGGTTGAGGGGACATGACAGAGGAGAGACTCTAAATGAACACTCTAATGCAAATATTATCAACAAAGCAATGGGTTCAAATCAAGAAAACATGTAATGCCCAGTGGATTTACGCGTTGGCTATGGGGGGGTGGGGGGGGAGGAAAAGAAAATGACCTATGTCTTTAATGAATAATGCTTGGAAATGATCAAATAAAATATATTTAAAAAAATGAAAAGATCTGACAACAGACTAGATAAAGGAGTTGAGGATAACACTGAAGATGGCTGGGTGACTGGGAGGATGGTGATGCTCTGGACAATAATACTTAAGTTGGAAAAGGGAAAGGTTTGGGGGTGGGAAACTAAAGAGTTCTGCTTTAGATATGTGAAGTTTTAGATACCTGTAAAACATCTGATTTGAGATGTCCAAAAGGTCTTCAGTGATGTGGAGCTGAAACTCAGAAGAGAGTTTAGGGCTTCATATATAGATCTGGGAGTCATCTACATAGAGATGATAAATAAACTCATGGAAGCTGATAAATTCAATAAGTGAGACAGCATAGAGAAGGAAGAGAAAAATATTCAAGATGGACTCTTGGGTCGACAACAGTTAGCACATTTGCATGAAGATCAGTGAAGGAAACTAAGAAGGCATGGTCAAGCAATTAGAAGGAAAATCCAGAGACAGTAATGTCAGAAACAGAGAATATCTGGGCAACTGCGTATCACAGTGGATGGAGTGCTGGGCCTGGAGTCAGGAAGACTCATCTTCCTGAGTTTAAATCCAGACTCAGACACTTACTAGCTATGTGACCATGGATAAATCACTTAACCCTGCTGACCTCAGGATCTATAAAATGAGCTGGAAAAGGAAATTGCAAATTACTCTAGTAACTCTGCCAATTGAGGTAATGAAGGTAATGAGGTAATGAAGAGTCAGACATGAAACAACAAAAGAAAATATCCAGGAATAGACAGTGTCAAAGATTGCAAAGAGTTCAAGAAGGACAAGGATTAAGAAAAGACCATGAAGATTTGACAGTTAAATGATCACTGGTATCTTGGGAGAAATTATTTTCAATTGAGAAATTAGGTAAGAAGTGAAATTACACAAGGCTTGGAAGTAAGTAAAAAGAAGTAGAGGCACAGAAGTGTATTATATATATATATATATATATATATATATATATATATATATATATATATACACACACACACACACACACACACTTGGCTTTCCCAAAGACATTAGCTGAAAAGATGAGAACAATACAGTTATCAGAAATAGGCAGTCATTCAACTAAATAACTCCTATAAATATTAATATTTAATCAATATCCTTACAATACAGATTCAAAATGACCACAAAGAACAGAAACATGGCAAGACAAGGAAGCTTTCTCAATAAAGGAGCCTTAGCAAGTTTTATTTTGTGATACTTCACAAGGAAAGAAAGGGACTTAGGCTGACGTTTGTACTGTTAACATTTTTATCAATGTACATGGTCAAAAATATGAAAGGGTACTTTTCTTTCTTAAAAAAAAAAACCTATCTTTTATCTTAGAATCAATACTGAGTATCACATCTAAGGCAGAAACAGTAAGCTCTAGGCTAGCGGTTCTCAAACTGTGGTCTAATGACCAAAACACAGGGGTCACCTAAAGCCATCAGAAAAGACATATTTCTGAAGGCTTTAGCCACTGAGAAATCGCGCTACTTTACAGCAAGATCTCGGAAAGAATGGGGACCCTGCTGCCCAGCACATTGTACTAATATTAGTTACCTATCAACAGCCCTCCCCCTATGAGGGGCGATGGAGTTACCCTGTTGCCTGGACTCAGACCAGACTCAGAGACCCAGAGAGAGCACCTGGGCGCTGGCTCCGGAGGGGTTAAGAACAAGTCCTGGAGCAAATAACAGAGCAGAGTAACCCCAGCAAAGTGAAGCCTCAGCTCAAGCTGGAGGGAGATGACAGGAAGAAGAAGGCAGCGTCTGCAGACCCCCTCCCCAGGCAGGACTTACCTCCCACCCCAGGGCTCAGGCTGCCTCCTGCTGGATTAATATTTCTCAACATATAGTTAAATATTATTTTTGTGATTAATAGCTATGTTTAAATTATGTTTGATTTGTAGCAATGAAAATACATAATGCATATCAGGTATTTACATTCTGAATCACAACTGTAGCAAAATTACAGTTTTGAAGTAGCCACCAAAATAAATTTTGGTTTGGGGTCACTGCAACATGAGGAACTGTTTTGCGGAGTCCTGGCATTAGAAAGGTTGAGAACCACTGCTCTAGGCAAATAGGGTTAAGTGACATGCCCAGGGTCGTACAACTAGGTAAAGGGACACTTCTCAAAGGAAGAAATATAAACTACCAACAACCATATAAAAAATACTCCAAATCACTAATAATTACAAAACTGGAAATTAAAGCAAACATGAGGTTCCAACTCACACTCCTATGATTAGCAAAGATGACAAAAGAGAAAATTTTAAAATGTTGGTAGGGCTAGGAGAAAACAGGCTCAATCCGACACTGTTTCTTCAGCTAAGAACTGGTCCAACCTTTACAAAAAAGCAATTTAGAACTATACCCCAAAAGTTACTAAAGTAGATATACCTTTTGACCCAGCTATAACACTCACACCTATCCCCTAAAGAGATCAAAGAAGGAGGAAAAGGACATATATACTAAAGGAGAATGTATGACAGCTCTTTTCATAGTAGCCCCAGTGCCCTAGGAGAGGAAGGCAAGAGCAATAATAGAGAGCAAAGAGGCTAAAATGGGGGGGAAAGGGGGGAAGGCCTCTGGAATGAACAGTGAACAGATGTTGCACTAAAACTTCATTTCCTAGATAATTTCAAACAGAATATTTGGCCCAGGGGTAAGCACAGAATAGGTTCTGGTTCTCTAGTTCTAAAAAGACAAAATTCAGATAGTACAGGACCTAGAATAGTCTAGATCAGTGGTATCAAACACCCAGGAAATATCCAACCTTGCCCCTACTTCTGAGTGGGGCCAGAACCAGATGAAAATATAATTGGGAAATATTTAACAAAATAAATATACAATAAAATATAGATATTACATTTTAAAGCCAAATCCATATGCAGTCCTCAAGGATCCCTCTGCACAGATTAGCGGTCCCTCTTTTCTATTTGATTTTTCTAATATTATGAGTTTCCATTGTGTGGAAGAGTGATGTCGGACTTGCAAGGTCATATATTGATTTAGAAGGCCACAAATTAACTGTCTACTTTGTATTATATTTTTATTTAGTTGTTAATTGTCTCACAATAATATTTTGATCCAGATTGGACAGTACTTAGGAGTTTTGTTGACTTTGAGCTGGCTCAATGGGAGTATAAGGGCAATTTGCTCTGAGAGAAGTAACTCTCCTAATAAGTCTGATGTTCTCAGATCCCTTCCAGGTCTGGGATTCTAGGGCCCAAGTTCCAACTCCATCCATTTGCATAGCCTAATCCAATCCCAATCCTACAGAATGATTGGGAAAGTACTTTGTCTAGGGAACCCAAAAGAGCCCTAAATTGGAAATCTGATACTCAAGTTGGAATCTTCGTTCTGCTATTTTACCTGCATGACCCTAGACAACTTCTCATCCCCTCAAGGAACAGTTTTTAACTCTGAAAACAAAAGGATTCTCTCCCAACTATAGATCCCATGGTCCCTTTGGACCCCAAATTTAATAAAGTAGAAAAAGTAGAATGCTGAAAAATAAGAGGCTAGACTGAAAGGGCTCCAAAGACCCTTCTGGCTCTGACAATCTATATTCTAATTCTAAGGTCTTTTCAAGCTCTTAAGGATTCTAGGTCCAAAATAACAGCAAAGTCTGAATAAGTAATATTCATAGAATTTCAAAGGATTGGGGACCAACCAACACATTACAGAGAAAATTGAGGCTTAGAGTGCTTCTCCAACATATAGTCTACACACAAGCCCCTGCCACCTCCTCTCAGGCCAACCACCCAGTTGTGGACTGTGGTCCCTCTAAGGCACATGTCACACATTCATAGTCTCCACTCACCAAGGGCAGGTGCTCAGAAAATGGTCCCTCTAACAGAGGGTAAAAACCTTGGTGGATTGAGAGCCAAGTCTAGAGATGGAAGGTCCTGGGTTCAAATATAGCTGTAAGTCACTTAACCCCTCCCCCCCCCCCAGTGCCTAGCCTTTATTTCTCCTCTGCTTTGGAATCAATACACAGTATTGATACTAATATGGAAGGGTTTAAAAAAAGAGAGAGAAGAGACAGGCACAGAGTGTTTTTCCCCAGCCCCATGGAATAAATATAAGCCTCACTCCTCCCAGGGATCCACCCTTCTAAAGAGGGTGGAACAGGCACTTTCCAGTCTTTCATCCTTCAATCTGGAGCCTTCATTCTCCAAGAATTAGGGGACAGGGAGGGAAGAAACCAAAGCTTGAGGGCTCCTTATATCTGCTGGCACCCTTCCTGCTCCATCCCCAGGCATGCTCCCTCCATCCCCATCACTTATTCCTCATCAGTCAAGAGAAGCTGAGAGATGGAACTATTTTCATTCAAACTTCCAGGGCCCCTTAACAGGCCATCATCTCCAACACTGACAGTGCTGACAAAGGAGGGAAGCTGAGGTATAGGCATGCTCACAGGAACTCTCACCAAGTGCTGGGAAGGAGAAAGGAGTGTCAATCCCTGACACTTAATAATAGTGCCCAGAAGACAAATACAGTAGCCTTAGGCCACTTTGTTCATCCATGAACTTCCTCCCTCCAAATCTGAGAGGATCAACATTAGGGACACAAATTCTCATCCTGGGACAAATGTTTCCAGTCTTGGGGCACCTTCCTGTCTCTGGTTCCTGCCTCCAAGTTCTGCTCACATTGAGCTGACAAGTGGGGAAACTAATACATAGAAACAGTGTTTTCCAAACATACCCTCTTCTCTGGTTCTTCCCTCTCTACAGAGAGTAAAGATTCTACACTTATACTCCTCTCTCACTGACATAAGGGTAAACTGAGGCAAACAGGGGCAGGCTTCTTTGCCCACACACCTCCCCTGTGGGCTGGCAAAGATTAAACTAAGGCACAGAGGGATAAGATTCTCACTATACTCCTCTCCCTCGGCTGACAGGAGGGTAAACTGAGGCAGGGGTAGGATTCTATACCTACATCCCTCTCCTGAGGACTAGCAGAAGGGTAAACTGAAGAACGAAGGGTGTGGATTCTATACTCATCCCTCTCCCTCATACTAAAAAAAGGTAAACTGAGGCATAAAGGAGGAAGGGTCCACATTTAAACTCACTCTCATGCTGACAAGAGGATAGTGAAGCACGGGAGCAGGGTTCTCCACCTCAGCCCCACCCCCTCACGCTGAGGAAGGTAACCTGAGGCCCGCCCCCGCCCGTTCCTCCCCTCCTTGTCGCCCTGGCCCGGCCCCTCACCCAGCACGGGCCCGCGGCCGCAGCGCACAGCCGCCCGGAAGCGATCCATCTGCGCGTTCCTCTTGCCGTCGGGCTCCCACATCACCTGCGCCTCCATGATCTCCTCATGGCCGGCCCGTGCCTCCTTGGACATGGCTACGGCTCCGGGGCCCGGCCCGTGGGCCGGGGCGCCGACGGCCGGGGTCGCGCGCCCTCACTCCCCTCCCTCCCTCACGCCCCCTTACAGACGGAGACAGAGCTGGGTGCGCGTGCCCGCCTGCGTGCGCGTGCTCCGGACCGGACCCCCGCCGACCCCCCTTCCGGATCTCCGCCGCAGCTGCGGCGGTAGAGGTGGAAGCTGAGAGCGCTGAAGTTGCGCACGAGGACAACAGGAGAGGCGCGATCCCGAAGATCGCTCGACAGCTGAATGAGCCGGCTCCTTCCACCGCCCCACTCAAAGCGACCCCCTCCGCCCCGCCCCCGGGAGCCTCTGGCTCCGCCCCCTAGGGTATTGGCCCCACCTAAAGGTTTGTGATAAATGTAATCTTCCGCCACCTGAGGGAAAGAGAAAAAAGTACCCTATGCGTCACGTCACGCCCCGCCCTGCCATGCCACGCCCCAAGAGGCGGAATGAATGACGGTACTCTGCCTAAACCGGCTTGCTTGTTTCCCTGCCTGCCAGTCAGCCCGCTTGCCTACGGGCCAACGAGGTAACAGCATCCATCCACCTGTTTCCTTCCAAGACCTGGAAGAGAGGGAGCCCAAGGACTCTGGTTCAAATCTCCACTGGGCCCGTACTGTTCTAGCTTCCCAGAGAAAAATAATAATTCCCATTTCTAGAGCACCTTCTAAAGTTAAAAAGACAGTTCCGCTTACAAAGTGGGTTAGCCTTTATTAATAACAGCCAGTTTTTACACAGTGCTTTCAGGTTTGCAAAGCGATTTACAAGTATTATCCCCTTTGGTCATTGAAGACCTGGATGCAAATCTCCACTCTGCAAACACACTATGTGATGACCACAAGCAGATCTCATAACCTCCATCTGCCTCAATTTCTTCTGCAAACAGGATAATAGCCTCTCCTTCCCAGAGTTGTAAGAGCATATCTGCTACAGAATGCTAGCTATTATTAATAACAGTAATGCCACTTATTTCCAAGGGTTGTTGACAAAAAAAATGAGAAAATATTTCTAAATCCTTTGTAAACGTTAAAGGGCTTTAAATGCTATCATTAGTATTAGTGCTCTAGGCTATTTAATTAAGCCTTTTTTTTAATCCTTACCCTCTCTCCTAGTACCAACTCCAAAACAGAAGAGCCCTAAAGGCTAGGCAATGGGGGTTGTAATGGAGAGAGAAGGAATGGCATCTCCCACCACTAATTTCAGAACCAGAGTGTGGTAAAGATGGAATGTACCCAAGGGTTGAAGAGAGAGGATAAATAGATTTCCTCCTCTTCTTCCCTGGTAAACCCCACTCTGGTTTCCTTCAGAATCACAGATGCTGTTCCCTCAGAGGCTTGATTGAAACAAAGTATAAGACAGATAGCTCCTCTCTCTCTGAGGAGAGAAGGTAACTTTCTTCCCCCCAAACTTCTAGTCTTCCTTCTTGAACACTATGCAGAAGACTCTTGATTTAGGAAATGACTATTCTAAATATATAAAAGGTAAGGCAAGTGAGTTGTGGGATAAGGTGATTGGAAAGGAGGGAAATAGGAAGTACCTAATAATAACAATTGAACCCCTTCTCCCAAAATCCTGCAGGGTCAGACTTTGTCTGCCTGACCCCCTTGGGGTCAGTTGTGAGAGTTGTCCTGACTCTCAGCTGTCCTAGCTATTATCAAGTACAAAGGACTGTCTAGAGGGATTTAGAGGATCTTCTTCTGGTGAAGAGCTTTCAGGCAAAGTCCTAGCTTATCTTCACTGGATACTGGAGTCAGGTTTCACAGGAGGGTGCTCCAGTCTCAGAGGTCTGTGCAGATCAACCTCTCTGGTAGGCTTTCCAAAGAGATGTGAGTTCAACTGTCTGGATCTTCTCAGTTCCTCTGTTCTTCCTTTAGAATTCTCTAATCCTTCCTGCCCTTCCCCCACTCAAGATGGTCTTCCAGTATGATGAATCTGCTTTTCTTCTTCCTCTGGCAGATTCAGTCTCAGATTCCTCTCTTACAGGGTTAAAAGACTAGTCTAGGGTCACCAAACTAGAAAGTATCCAAGGCCAGACTGATGCCCAGGACCTCCTTGGCTCTCAATCCAATGAGCCACCTCTATGCCTTCTTACACTCTTAAACCCTGACCTCCTTGCTATTTCATATACTCATCTCCTCACTTTGTTCTTTTTCATCCCATGTCCCTCTTGCCAATAACTCTTTTCCCTCTATTCTTATCTTCATCTCCTGGCAGGCAGCCTTAGCTTCCTTCAAGTCTCAGCTTCTGCAAGATGCCTTTCTCAATCTCCCTAAATGTTAGTTACCTCTCCTGTGTTGATTATCCAGTTTCTCCTGTCTATATATTGTTTGTAGTGTCAGCATGGAATCTAAAAACCCCAAACTTGTAGCCTAGTAAGATCTGATGAACCCCAAGTTTTAGGAATAACTTGGAAGTTGGAGACCCCAAAGTTTGTTCCCTGTTCCTGTGAGAATCCACCCTGAGGGGAATCTCAGACTAGCAGTTTCAGACTGAATAATGGACCCTACGGTATTAGAGACCCTTTTCCAAGAAGACTCACAGCTGGGCAGGGACCATCCTTTTAGTGTCTATTGTAAGCAGCCCCTTCCCTTAGACCCTAGCCCAGGGGTCCCCAAACTACAACCTCCAGAGGCTATTTATCCAGTCCCCACCACACTTCCAGAAGGGGAACCTGTTTCATTGGTAGTCAGTGAGAGCAGCTCTGTATGTGGTGGCGCCTCAAAGCAAGGTGTCGCTCATGTACAGTATTACTTCCAGTTACATAATCCTTCATGAGGTGCCTTGTGCTGAGAGTAACTGAATGAGAACGAGGCGCCATGCAAAGAATTACATGGCTGCACAGTAGAAGATATCAGCATGGTGAGCTGCAATCTGGGGGAGAGGATTCTGCACTGTGTATTCTGCTGCTCAGTACAGTGGTGGTGGTGATGGGTCTGTGCAAAGTGTGACAGGCCCAGCACTGCCTCCAATACTGTATACAGGCATCGGATAGCAGTGATCTGGCCCTCCAATAGTCTGAGGGACAGTGAACTGGCCCCCTGTGTAAAATGTTTGGGGACCCCTGCCCTCACCTCTAGCTATGATTCTTTTCCCACCTTGACTGTATTCTGTCAGTATAGTTTGGACACTCCCATTTTCATGCTAGCTATAATGATGTCAATCATCTTTCCCTGCCCCTGGATTTCCCACAAATGGTACATAGGTTCCCCCAAATTCTTTTGTTCTTTGAAGTTGTCAGTCTAGCGCAATTGACTCTCCCAGGGGTCAGTGTCCAGAGCATCCAGAGTTCAATCTTCGGACTCTGTGTGGTTGTTAGCACACAACTCTGTGTGGAGGTCTACTATTACACTGAACCCCTTTTCCTTGATTAAAGAGTGATTTTTCCTAACTATTTGATAGTGTGTTTTTTCAAAGTCAACAGTACATAGTAGTTGGCATGCTGCATCCTCCATTAGGCTATGAGATCATTGAGGGTAGAAACAATCTTTTACCTTTGTATCCCTCCAGTACCTAGTAAGTGTTGTAAATGCTTCTAAACGTGATATCATTTATCATCTTCTATTCTCACACATACACGCATAATTTTTATTCCCTGTTACATGAAGAAATTAGCAGCCCCTGTTCTTCCTGTTCTCATGATGGCAGAGGGGAAGAAAGGATAGTCCATGGAAAGCAGAGAATTCAGTGAGGCACAGAACAGTTGACAGCAGAATAATTTCTTCCTTAGGATATCACAAACTTTTTTTTGATTACTGTGCTATGCTATTCCTTTGACAGCTCAAAGTGATAAACAAGAGAGAAATTTCTATGATATACTGACTCAAAATAGACATAGATAAGAACTTTGCAAGAATGTTTTACCAGGGCACACCTGGGTTCTCCTATAGCCACTCCCCACCTTTTCAGCAACAACTGATTGGGGAGTTAAGATACCTGCAGAGTTGGGGGTGTTCTTCAATCCCGTCTTTTAGCACCTACCTGGATATAACTCAAATGTTATATTATAAATAAAGGCAGCCTCCCATGGAACTGTTATAGAACCCAAGGAGATTAGTATGGGCAAAACTTATATGTAGGAAACAGGAAAAACCTAAAGCTCCCCATAGTTCACAATATAAGTGGTTATTCTTAGTTACAAGTGTGAAAGCCTTCTACAGCTTTCAATGGCTAGCTGAAATAAATCTACCATCCTTATCCCTCTAAATCCAGGCTTCCCCTTAGGATCACACACTATCTTTTGTTTTTCATGAAACTCTTTTCTTCATGGGATTTTTGTGTGTCTTTTTCCAGGTGACTTATTTTGCCTTTTAAGCTATTATTTTCTTTTTGTATTACTTTCATTTCTTTTTCCCACTTTTCTCCAACTTATTTTATTTGATTTTTGATTTCTTTTTTGAGTTATATCAGAGCCTGAGACCAATTCCTATTTTTCTTTGAAGTTTTGCATATGTTTGAGTGGATCTCACTGTTGTGGGGGGGCTGGAGATTAACCCTTGGTCTGGGGGGTGTGAATGTTAAAAACTGAGGGGGGAGGTAACCTTTCAAGAATGACAAGACTCTTTAAAGATAGATTTATTTCGGTTGAATGGTCAGGAGGCAACCTGCAGGACCAAATGCCTCCCTGAACAGAGAGGTTTAGGATTCTTATATCCTAAAGGGAAGGGGTCTAAGTGACTAGGAAGGGAAGGATGTGGAGGGGGTTGAGCTATCAGAACAGACAAGTGGGACAAATAGGGGAGAATAGGTGCCTTTGGGTCAGGGGACTTAACCATAAGCATACATCATTTATGACATCCTGATCATAAAGATGGGTCTGGGAACATAGTACAAGTATACATCCTTTATGGCATCCTGATCATGTTACCCATCTCAAGAAACCTTGGGGATGTTTGGGATCATAAGAGATGTTTGAGATGTAAGGCTCCTAAAAGTGGGTAAACTCTCTGAAGAACCTAATGTATTTGAGATATAAACACAAGGTATCCCCTCATGCTTTAACCCTTATCTTAAGTGCAAATACATCCAAAGATTAGAGGTGAAGGATCCTATGTTAGTTCCACTGCCAGCCCTGCAAGGTGAATTCCTCATGTAATCTTTGACCTATGGTATGTCTAAGAATTTGGGATGTACTGGGAGACCCTAGTGCCCACCACATCACCATTCCCTATTGATTCTGCCTTTGTTGCCAATAGAAATTTTCTAGGGTTAGGTGTTTATTTTGCTGTTTGCTCATTTTTCCAGCCTTTTTTTTTTTGCCTAGTGACTGAGAATTTTGAAAGTTGATGATTCTGTCTCCTGTACTGATGACAAGCCACTCAGGACCATTTTTCCAAGGGGCTAAGAGTCTTTACTGCAGTGAAAACTTGAAAGGATCAAGCACTATAGACTTCTGGGCCTCACTGCAGGCTGCCTGGCCTCACTGCCAGGGCCTGGGACTTCAAGGGGTAGATCTGGGATCTGGAGTGCTCTGTTTTTGGTGTAGGCAGGGTCCTGGAATCCTGAAGTTGGCCTGTACCCAGGCTTGGAACCTGGTGGAGGGGTGGTCAGCCAGCAGTTTTGCTTCCAGTTCTCCCTTATCCCATGAAAATCGATTCTTTCTGCCTACCTTTCAAGTTGTGTTCAGCAAGAAAGCCCCCTCACTCCATCTTGCTATCCTGTTGTTTTGAGACACTTTTTAAAAATTGGTTTTGTCAACTTGGAAAAACACAGAACTACTAAAATAGTCAGAAAAACCAAGTCTTTAATCAGGAAAGAGATAGGTCCAATAATAATCAGCAGCTACACAGAGCCAGGCACCAAAGTGCTACACTGAGTCAAAACCCTGGGGCCCTAGGGACAGTATCTCTTGGAAGGATCAATGTGCTAGAAGATTCTCCAAAGAACAATAGAATTTGGGAAACTTATATACCATTTGGGAAACTAAGGACAGGGCAGTATGATTGATTGGCATTACCAGGTATATAATTGAAAATCTGTTACCCTAAAAAAGAACTACATTTTCCAGGAGCCCACTGACTTTCTGTCCTTACATACTTCCTGCAGACAAGGGATATTAGGCAAGGACGTGATGGGTCTCAGCCTTTTTTACTTCCTATCTCCAGCATGGTTGGTGGTAAGGTGGGTGTTTGAACTGGCTGACCAGCCATGGGCATATGGTCTTTATTTTGTATCTTCTTTATTCCTTGATTTCTAATGATCATTAATAAATCTCTTAAAATATAATATTTTTATTAGAGATTTAATTTTTACAGTTGGCGACCAAAGGAGAAGAGAAACTCTCTCAATTTTTTAAAGATAGCCTAGATAATTTTTTTAAGCCACATTTCTCCTGCCAAGGCTTTTTTGCCCACCCCACCCACCCACGCTCACAATCCAACTCTCTTTGGAGCTACTGCATTTTTCTTTTCCTACTTTTTGCCCAATTGCTTGCTCTCCCTACTGACTGGGGTATTTTTAGCCAGGGGACTCTTGGTGAAGAAGAGATAAACTGCTTCTCACCCAACTGCTTGGTCCTTTGTTCCTTGTTCCTTCCTGCTGACACTGGCATTGCTGATACTGCTTCCCCTTTACTTTCTCCACCCAGATCACTCACTCACCTGGCCCTAGCCCCCAGCCCCAGCAACTCTGCTCCTAAAATAGGCCTCCAACCGGACCCTGATCCCTACTGCTATTGCTGATTACTGCCACCAAGAAGCTAGAAGTCAAGGCAGATGGTAAAAAACTGGGGTGTTCTTTCCTTAAGCAACAATTAACCACAACCTAGCAAGGTACCTGGGGGGTGGGGGGGTGGATGGTGGGAACGAGGAGAAGAAAGAGACTCTTCCAAACAGGAAGTTAATTACAAGCATGGCATATTCTATGAAAGAGCAGTGCATTGCCTATTTCATTTCAAATGCTTGGAATTCTTCTTTTTTGTTAAATGTCCATACTTTCCCCTGTAAGGATATGGTCAGTTTTGATGGGTAATTGATTGTTGCTTGTAGACCTAGTTTCCCTTGCCTTCCGGAATATCATATTCCATGCCTTTTGGCCCTTCAGTGTAGATACAGCCAGATCCTGTGTTATCCTCACTGTGATTCCATGGTATCTGAATGACTTCTTCTTAGCAGCTTGTATTATTTTTTCCTTGGTCTGATAGTTCTTGAATTTGGCTATAACATTCCTGGGTGTTGTCAGAGTACAGGAGGTGGTCTGTGGATTCTTTCAATCTCCACTTTTCCCTCTTGTTCTAGAATATCAGGGCAGTTTTCTTGGATAATTTCTTGTAGTATGGTGTCCAGGCTTTTTCTTTTGTCATGGTCTTCTGGTAGACCAATAATTCTTAAGTTGTCTCTCCTGGAACGATTTTCTAAATTTTCTGTTTTGTGAATGAGGTGCTTCATATTTTCCTCAATTTTTTCATTCTTTTGGTTTTGTTTTATAGTGTCCTGCTGCCTTATGAAGTCCCTTGCTTCTAGTTGTATTCTGGATATTAAGGACTGGATTTCTTCCCTGGCTTTTTGGTCATCCTTCTCTTTCTGGTCTGATTTTCTTTGTAGGTCATCTTTCATCTTTTCTGCCACATCTTTCATCTTCTTTGCCTCATCTTTCGTTTCCTTTGCCTCATTTTCAAGCTGATTAATTTTGGCTTTCAACACACCGTTTTTTGTTTCCAGATGACTTATCTTACTTTTTAAGTTCTTTTTCCAGTTGTCTTCAGCCTCTCTTAAATTCTGTTTTGAATTGTATTTTGAGTTCTTCCAAAGCCTGTATCCAATTAGCTGGAGTTTCTGTGTTTTTGTTTGGTGTTCCTTCATTCTTCTCTGTTCTGTTTCCTCTTTGTTCATTGTCTGTATAGAAGCTGTAGGTTGTAATTTCTTTTTTCTTTTTCTGTTGTTTGCTCATATGTACCCCTTCTTTGCTTCCTGCAGTTGCCTGTGCTTTTTCCCCTCTCATTTTTTGTTTGTGGGTTTGGGCTTTTCTGTCAGCCTTCACCCTTGGCTATTTCTCAGCACAGTCTCAGAGGGAGGGGTGTTGGAGCTTGATTTTCCTTGTGCTCTGGAAGCTTTGATGGGATTAAGTCCAACAATCTGTGGGAGAGGGGTGTTGGAGCTTGAGCTTCCCTGACCTCTGAAAGCTTTGATGAGATTAAGCCCAGCTGAGTTGCAGAGTTGGATGTGCCCTGAGGCCAAAACCTCAGGGGGATGGGCAATATGGAGTGTCTCCACTGCTGCAACTAGGCTGCCCACTCTGTGCTTCTTCTCTAACTGCTTTCCCACCACCTGTTTGACACTCTGAGCCTGGCACAGCTTTGCCCACAAGGTACTACCTCCAGACTAGTGCCTTTGTCTGCTCAGAGGTTCCAGCTGATGCTAGAGGCTTAGCACTCTAGGTGGGGGAGGGGTTCCAGGACCTTCCTTCTTCCTTCCCCTTAGACCTGAGTGTTCTCAAATCCAAGCTTTTGGGGGCGTACCTTTTAAGTTGAGTCCAGCAGGAGGGTTCCTTGACTCTGTCTTGTTGTTAGGTTTGATTTTTAGTCCCCTAGGAGCCTTTAGTTTGTAATCAGTAAGGAAGGGTTTTCAGAGGTCTGAACTTTTGCTGCCTCTATGCCACCATCTTGACTCCACCTATGAATTTCCTATTTCAAACAGCTTCTACCATTCATGAGTACACTGATCCTTTTACTTATCTTACCTGAGATTCAGGGGAGAAATTCATCTCCCTGCAACTCTTTGCCATTTGGGTCTGCCCAGTTTGAGATTCCTAAAACCCAGGTTCTCCCTCGCTTTGGAAGATCCCACAGTGCTGACAATAGGGATCTGAATTTTAGAAAAAGGAACTTTAAAGAGTCTGGAAATAAAATTTTAAGCCTTTTCAGACTCCATTTTTTAAATGAAAGTCTCTGTATCTTATTGTATTTTCCTGATTGTTTTAAGATTTAATTTTGTTGTTTTAAGTTCATATATTAATGTATTCAATACTATTCTGTTACACTGAATCAGTTTAATCTACTGTGTTTTAACTATTAGATATACTCTGTTACCTTTCCCCTATAACTATACTGAACAAAATATTGTAAAGCCCATAAACAGCTTTTTCTTCCATTTTGCATTTGTGTCACACAGATGATGGATGAACTCAACCTGGCTAACAACCTTTGGAGAATTTAATGAGCTAAGAATTTATATGGTAATTGTAAGGGGTCTTCAGAAGTAATTTTAATTAACTAGTGGTTTCTGAATGAATGAGTCTTTAAAATATTTATATTATAAAGAATATTGTATCAAAGGTAGAGATACAAAGAAATGTTCCTACCAAGGTGTTTCTATGAAGCAGGAAGCCAAAAAGAGCTCCTGCAAAATTCTTCAGTTTAATTTACTTCCACCAGAACAATCTAGATTCCTTGGTGATGTTCTAGACCCAAATAAGTTTTACTTTGTTTAAAAATATATTTGCCAAGGTTGAAAGATTTGCTACGTCTGTAAAAATTGTGACAAATATCCACCAGTTCATAGGTTTTTTCTTGTCATATACCAACTTATATGATATATGATAGTGGGTTTATTTGCTGTTGTAATTAATTGAGCTATTGTGAATTTTGGGGACTTTAGTACTCCTTTGAATGTGCATTATCTACTGTATTACTATTTTATTCTGAAAATCGATTGTACTCACACAGTGGTTAAGTTAAAAAGGAAATGGATCTCGTTTTTTTGGTGAGAATATTTTTCTTTAACTTTTTTTTATTTTGCAGTAATATAAGTTTAAAATATAGTTTCTATAATGTCAATGCATACCCCAAAAGCTTTAGACTATAAAAATGATGCCATTGATTGTTTTAAAAAATTATGGGACTTTGCTTAATGATTCTGTCTGATTCCAGGACAAGAGAATACAAAAAGAGCCATTGCACAGTGCCAAAGAAGCACAAAACTAAGCTGCATAATGCCAATCAAGCACAAGGTCAAAGAGATCAACCAATCCCAATGGGATTGATGAAATTTTGAGCCAAAACAAAAGGACTTGAACTTGTTTGGGGTTCGATGTTGTGGCTGTTTAACATGTGTTAAAGGAAGGTCTTCCTTGTCCCACATTCTACCAAGTATCTCAAATTAGGTTCCTACCTTGCTCCTATAATCTAGTCTCTTTTCTGACTTTCGTGGTGTGGCAAACTTTCTATAGTCCTGGCTACTGATTGGGTAAATGCATAATTGCTTAAATCATTTTATTTGGGCCCTGATTCAAGGACCTCTTACATATTTATTTTTCCTTTACTTAGAATTTTTACACATAAGACTTTGGTAGTCTATAGTTCATCCAGAAATTATCTTTTTTATTTGGATTTTTTTTTATGTTTTTGATTTCTCTTGTCATACATACACCTCATAACTCAGCCATGCGTTCCTAAGTTATTCCTGTGTTTTTCAATACCCTCTTCAGGAGAGAATGTAAAATTATTCTATATTTCAAAGTTTAAATTCTTTTTGAGAGTAATTTTAGGTTAAGAAACATGCTACCTCTCCAAATCCAGAAAGTGAACTGTTTGGAGAAGGCACCATGAAGATGCCTCCACAGACCACAAGCTGCCCCAGAAGATCCAGAGTGAACTTTGGGATGTGGTGATTTGAACTGTGTGGGGTTGAATGCATTTGTTTTGTATATATACTCTTATGCCAGAGGGGACTGCCCCCTTACTGGCTTTTTGTCAATGCACCTAGCAATCATTGGTTTTGTTCTCTTTTCCTCTTATCCTCAAATTATTATAATTTCAAAGTTGGTTATGTTTACAGGATCCATTGGAGAGACTAGTCTTCCATGGATCTCAGGGGGATTCATAATTGAAAATCTGGTACCCTAAAAAAAAGAACTACATTTCCCAGGAGGCCACTGACTTACTGTCCTTATGTACTTCCTGTAGACAGGGGATATTAGGCAAGGATATGAAGGGTCCCAGACTTTTATTACTTCCTGTCCTGAGCTTGGTAGTGCTTAGGTGGGTGTTTGAACTGGCTGATAAGCCATGGGCACATGGTCTTTATTTTGTATCTTGTTTATTCCTTTATTTCTAAAGATCATTAATAAATCTCTTAAAATATAGTATTTTTATTAAAGATTTAATTTTTATACAGGGCTACAAGGACATGAGAAATCCAAGACAGAATTATCCGGGAGAAGCTGGTGCTTTACAATGGATACAAAAGGGTCCAGCCAAAGGCTGGGCTACCAGGAAGAGGACTCTGATACAATAGGAGAAACTACCAGTTCACAAGGGTACTTAACACTTGGTTAGGTCTACTAGTCCCACCTAACTGTGACCATTAAGTACCTTAAATTCTATTATTCATTCTGAAATGGGTGAGGCTGGGACTTCCCTCAGGGAGAGTCCTCAAGGGGGGGTTGGGGTGGGGGGCAAATTGGGATTCCCAAAAAACCCAGTTGACAACACAAAGTCTTGAAAACCTTTAAGCCCTGTACAAATATGGTAGTGGAATTAAGGATCTATGCCTAGTCATTTTTGTTATCTCTCCTAAAATAGTTATAATAAAGGATTTCTAGTTATGGTCAGAAATATTACAGTCTGGGCTCCCCCACAGCACCATGTACTTAGGTTCCCTCAAGAGACACTGAGAAGGGGGATTAAATAACCCTTTGGAAATGGGGAAAGGACAACAGCAGGGTTATGAACTAGGGTTCACAAAGATTTGTGAGAAGCCCAATAGCCAGAAGCTAAGGTGGGAGGTATTAAGTATTCTTTTTTTTTTTGGGGGGGGGAGGGAATAATGTTTCTTTAGGTTTGATAATCCTCTTTTAAATTTAGTCCTTGGGGGAAAGCAAGGCTATTAAGAGCCAATTCAGTCATTAATTTTCTTTTGAGTTCCCTGTTGACTTCCTTTAGTCAGTTAAAGAGATTATCTGAAAATAATATCAATTACTGTCAATATTATCTTTGTGTAACTGACTTCAGTCCATGGGCCATGTGCAGTTGTCCTTCCACTGGCAGACCACATTTACTAGCTGGGCAATAAAGGCTTAATGTGCTTTGGGAAAATGACGCAATCCTTTTAACTCTTTGATGGTAGGGACAGTATTGTCACATTTAAAAGGCTAGACAAGGTCTAGCTTGGGCTGTTTCTTTTAAGAATTATCCATGTGACATAGACCTTTCTTTATAGACTTTCCAGGAGGGCACTACCCTCTCCTCCTCCCTTTGGAGAAATAGTGAACTTTGAGCACACCGCTGCTATGTAATAGCTCATGAGTGTGTATATAGAGAGGAGAGCCAAAACCTGCCCCCCCTTCCTTGTCCACTCTTTTCCTTCCCAGAACTGACAACCTTGTTTTATGAAACCCAAATTTGCCTGTGTCCCATGGGAACTTGTCTCCAAGAAACTCCCAGCCTGATCCTTTGTCCCAGAATAAACAATAATCGAGCACCCTGAATAGGAGTGATAGAGGTACACAAGTCTTAAGTACCCTTTTGTCTTCTAAGTTTCTTATCACATCTAGGCTGGCATTCTAGAATACCTAGGAGCAGCCTCTTTTCCAAGCCTCCTATAAACCAATCATTGTCTTTCCTTTCCCAAACACCCAAAAGCATATATAAGACCCCAAGTTCTCCAATTGGATGGAAAGTTCCCATTCCTGGTAGTTTTTCCCTGAGAGTCTCAGAGCTTGGCTTTATTGTGTGTATGAGAGGCTCTCTGGGGTACCCATAAGAACATTGTCTCCTTTGTCCTGATTAAAGATATATTCTTTTGTTACTGCTTTGGTGGTTGGTTCTATGTTCTTCCAGGTTGACAATCTAAGTGACTGAACTACAATCCCAAAATCAACACAGGAAGCCTTGGAGGAATGTGAGTTTGTGGATTGGAGCCTGTGAGTTTCAGAAGACTTAGAAGTGGGTATTTCCAGTCTGAGATTTCAAGAGCTCAGGAGTTCCTGTGTCAGAACTAGCTGTCTAGTCGGAGGTGCTTCTTAAAATGACACTTCTTGGGGATGACCACCTTCAGGATCATCTTGAACCCAAAAAGGCTTAAAGACCCACACCTGGCTGGCCAGAAGAGCTGGACTTATGAGTTGCTTAGAAAGAATAAACCTGAGGAGACTGTAAAATAACTGATGAGATATTCTGCAGAATTGTGTTTTTCTCCTGGGAGTTTATATTTTCTCCGGGGAGAATTATTGTTTTAAGTATGATTATTAATCTTTTGGGTTGTAAACAGTCCTCCTGTTATGGGCTATAGAGGTGCACCCCTTGGGTTTGGGAAGGATACCTTTCTACAAGAATTCGAGACTTCGAAACTTAGCTTAAAGGTGAAAAGAGAAAGATTTATTAGTGAAATGACAAGGAAGTAAATCCTTACCAGCAAGACAACATAAGTGAAACAACCCAGAGGTTCTTCCTCAATGCCTCCATTCTGGGGGGTGGGGGGGTTATCTCAATTCAATGGGGCAATCAAAGAGGGTAGTCTCCAAAGTCAGGTGTTTTAGATTGGGAGTCACGAGGGCCTCAGGGAGCAAAGTAATTTCCCTGATATGGTTTGCCTGAGTTTCTGTGGATACAATGCTCATGACAGTTCCATAGTGGAAAAAATAATAATAACTCTCCTATACTTTGAACCACGAGTAGTACCTTTTCTAAAACAAACCCTATTAATCCTCCCCCTTATTTGGGGAAGAACCCAAGCATGAGCTGTACCCAAACTTTTTAAAAATAGATTTTCCTCAAAATTCCAGTTTGGGAAAGGAGCATCATGTGCTTCGAAATATAAGATCAATATGATTCCTTCCTCCTCACTCTTACTTTTAGGGGTCCAATGAATCTAATCTGCCTAACACTTATATTTGAAGGCTTGTTTCTTTTTTTGTCTTTGTATCCACAGTGCCTGACAACCCTAGGAAGTAGATGGTATTATCCCCACTTAAGAGTTGTGGAAACTAAGATGGAGAGAAAATAAATACTTATCCTATACTTGATATTGATTTTGTACCATGAATATCTTTTCTAAAACAACCCTTGGGGGAGAGGGGAGTGCAGCCAGGTGTCTCAGTGGATATAGAGCCACAGCTGGAGTCAGGAAGTCCTGTGTTCAAATCTAGTCTTAGGCACTTCCTAGCGGTGTGACCCTGGACAAGTCACTTAACCCCCATTGCCTAACCTTTGCTGCTCTTCTTCCTGGAAACTAATACATAGTATTGATTCTAAGAAGAAAGACAAAGGTTTTTTTTTTTTTTTAAGAGTTGTAGTTTGGGTTTTCTTTTTAAATACATTTGATAGGGAGATTTGCCCAGGATCATACAGCTAATAAGTGATTGAGGCAGTATTTTGAATTCAGGTCTTCCTGCCTTCAGCTATAGTGTTCTAACTATTGTGCAACCTAGCTGTAACACTAAAATACAACACCAAGTACTGGAGAGAGAGCCTGCCCTCAGGATGAGGAAGACTAGAGTTCAAACCTCACCTCTGACAGAGCTAGCCATACTAGCTAAGTGGCCAAGTAAATCATTTAAGCTCTCAGAGCCTCCAAGCAAACCTCTGAGTCTCTAAATTGCCAAAAAGTTACTGATAGCCTCCAATTTTTGGTCAAATACCTTTATAAGTTCCATTTTTGAAGACCCACATCTATATGTGCACTTGTTAATAAATTGTGTACATGTTATCCTGTATTAATAATTATATACTGATGAGATGAAAATGGATATACTACTTACTTTTGTATAATTTATTCATTATCGGTTGAAGTAGTGATTAAGAATTGTAGCTAATCATTAGAATTCACATTTATGGATCAAACAGATTTAATTGAATAGGTCTCAGGGGTAGTTTGTAAGTTTAACTTCTCTATCCCTATGAACTACATATAGCCTGACCAAAAAGGCTCAAAATTTATAAGATTTTGCTCACTAAGGATGGAGAGAAAGATGAATCATCTGATCAAACATATTTGCCCCTCACAGGACTCTCCAGAGAATATTAGCCAATTCTGTGTTTTTCCAGTTGTCAAGAGTCATGGAAATCCCCACTCTGAGTCAAGCCAATAAAAGCACAGCCTTTATTTCTGGTGACCAATCACATTCAGTTTAATTTGCATCATTTGACTAATTTTGGCACCCTATATAACCTGCTACCTTTCGCCCTATGTAAAATTGCTGCTCTGACTCTGATCCATCCTTGACTACTGAAGAAACTTAGATCTCATTGGCAGGTACTAGCCTTCCTAATAAATTGATTGTACCCAGAATCTTATGCCTTGGTTTCTATTTATTAAAAAATTTTATCAAGAAAATACATTATAAGACTTATGTAACAAATAGAAATTAAGGGATCGCATTTGAATGCAGATTGAAGCATACTTTTTAATTTATATTTCTTGGTGTACTTGGGATTTTTTTTGTCTGTTTTCCTATGCCACAAGACTAATATGGAAATATATTTTGCATGATTCCACATACCTAATCTACATCAAAGTGTTTGCCTTCCCAAGGTGTAGGGAGAGGAGGAGGAAGAAGGGGGAGAACTGTAAATTCCAAAAAAAAATTTTAAACCTTTACTACTGTCTGTCTTAGTAACAACTCTAAGACAGAAGGGCAAGGGCTAAACAAATGGGGTAAAGTGACTTGCCTACATATTAAGTGTCATCAGGCCAAGTTGAACCTACGTCCTCCCAACTCCAGGTCTGGCATTCAATCCACTGTGCCACCTAGATGTCCTTAGAATTCTAAAAATGTAAAAACAAATGTTAAAGGGACATCTATGTGACTCAGTAGATAGACCAGAGGCCTGAAGATGGGAGGTCCTGGGTTCAAATCTAGCCTCAGACACTTCCCAGTTTTATGACCCTGGGCAAGTCACTTAACCCCCATTGCCTATCCCTTACCACTCTTCTTCCTTAAAACTGATACATAGTATTGATTCTAAGACAGAAGGTAAAGGTTAAAAAAAAAAGTTTTTAAAAATTCCAACAGTGCTTTAAGGTCCTAATTTTTCCACATCTCCCCCAATAGTTGTCATTTTCCTTTTCTGTCTGTGAGATTTAAAATAGTGAAGCCCATAAACTGTAGTGAGTTAAAATGGTGGAAGATATAAATTGTGATAGATATAAGGGAGGGTGAGTAAATTTGACCGCAGAAAATATGTTTCACTACAGTGTCTTGGTTTTTAAATCAAATATAAGGTGGTCACCAGGGAAATATTCCCAATTATTCAAATACCCAAGTCAATTGGGTTTTATAGAGATTTTAATTAACAATACAATGAGTAATCAAAGAAAGAGAGAGTAAGAAAGGAATAAGTATAAAGGGCCTCAAGCCAATATGGCCTAGACCTGAGTCTTAAGAGAGAGAATCAGTCAGTTTTTTAACACTCACCACAAGGTCTGCCTAAACAAGGATTCTAGTGACACCAGGCCAGCTCCATCTCAGTTGACTTCACCAGAGAGCTTTCCAGCCAGAGACTGTTCCAAAGGGCCTCTCTCCAGAGCCTCCAGAGGGACAGAGTCCCCTTAGAAGAGCTCTAGCGAGACCTCCTTAGAGATTGTCCTCCAAGAGCTTCCCTTCTCCAGAGCCTCTCTCAAGAGATTCTTCCCAAGCGGTCCTCATCAGAGATCCTCCAAAAGGATTTCTCCAAAAGGATCTCCTCAAGAGATTCTGCTTTTTCTTATATAGGGGTTTTTCTCCCATGTCACCTCCCCTAAGTCCCTACATCTACCAATCACTGTAGATGCTTTCCAAAGGACTGCCCATCTGAATTCCAGCTAAGTCTACAAATCTCCTCAGAAAGTCTGAACCAGTGAAAACACAGCTGAGTCAACTAATCTCATTAAGACAAAAGTTGCCAGACCCTTTTAGGTACCTAGCATCCCATTGTATCAATTCTAAAAACAGGCCTGGCTCAAAGAACTCCTTGCCCCACCATAAGCATGGATCCAAGTACTTTCTTTGTTTAGCAAGGAGTTTTCTGCCCTAAAGCAGTCCCAAGTAGGGATGGGGTAGAGATTCTCCCATAGCAAGGAGTTTTTACATTCAAGTAGAGTTTTCACTATCTGGTAGGGAATTATTTCAAGTAGGGAATTGGAGGATTCCTCAATGTGGAGTAAAAATTTTTAACATTCATAAGTCTGTGAAATTTTAAGGTTTATATGTCACATTAGCTAATCTAATAGGTATGAAGTGATATCTCAAGAGTTGTTTTAATGTGCACTTCTCTAATCAATAGGAATTTAGAGCATTTTTTCATGCAACTATAGATAGCTTTGATTTCTTCTTCTGAAAATTACCTATGCATATCCTTTGACCATTTATCAATTGAAAAATGAAAGATCTTTTTTTCTTTTGTCCCCATAATCAGTTTGATTTAAAATAAATTTTAATAATCATTATCCAATTAAGACATAGTCTCTAGAGAATTTTAATCATTAATCTTACAATTTTGATTTCATTCTCTACATATTTGAAATATATATATATATATATTTCATTATATATTTATCAGAGATACTTGCTGTAAAGTTTTGGGGTTTTCCTTAGTTTCTTGGCTCTCAGGCCTTTCCTCTTTGGGCAATTATATGAATGATGGAGCGGAGAGCTCAAAGATTTGCAGCTGAGTGGCCATTTGGGAGCCTATAGTGATAGTGCAAGGGAAGAACAATAAGGGCCTGAACTAGGATGACCACAAGAGTGGAAAGATGGGAACAAAGGTCAGAAATGTGGAAGCAGAAGGCAATTAACTAGCCATGTGGGGAGACTGAAGATGAGGTGTCCCTGATGATGAGGAAGGGTTTGTGAGCCTAGGTAACTGAAAGGATGTCCATGCCCTCAACAGGGAAGTGGGGAAAGATAATGGAATGGCATCTTTGATGGGTCATCCTATGAAACTACTTTACTCTGTCCAAACCAAAAGAAAAGGGAGGTAACTGCCTCTAAGTGGCACCCACCACAGCCATGAGGAGAGAGGTATACTAGAGATTGGAGTGGAGGGTGAGGAGACAGGCTGTCTCTAATAGCACCTAAGAGTTATCGCTGTATAGTATAGTTAGTATAGGACCTTGTGTTGCAGATAGGAAATAAGGATAAGTATGTCTAAACTGGAAAAAATACCCACACACACATTGATTATCTCTAGGATGGCCTTGAAGAAACTCAGATTTTTTACTTCAAATTAATCATACATTCTTTGGAATTCTGCAAACCCAAACAGATTTAGTCTGGATTTTTAGAAACTTCTAAAATGCAAGCCTCAATAAAAACAAACAAAAATATAAAGTACAATATAAATGGCAGCTATTATCACCATGCCCAAATAGATTAAAAAACTAAATTTAACTTGCTGGTTTCAAATTGCAGGGGAGAAGAGCCAGGAAGTGAGCATTTGCCAAACTCATCACATTTCCTTATTTCTATCTTAATCTTCCCATCAGGGGCTACTTAGGCTCTTAGAAATATAATTTCAGGGCCAGCTGGGTAGCTCAGTGGATTGAGAGCTAGGCCTAGAGATGGGAGGTCCTAGGTTCAAATCTGGGCTCAGACACTTCCCAGCTGTGGGACCCTGGGCAAGTCACTTGACCCCCATTCCTAGCCCTTACCACTCTTCTGCCTTGGAGCACTCCAAGATGGAAGGTAAGGGTTTAAAATTAAAAAAAAAGGAATATAATTTGTTCATTGTGTGAATTTTAAAATCTCCATCTTGGACTAGCACCCAAAATTGTGCACTCCCACACTACACGGGCATGTGCTAGTCAATGACAAATCAGAAATAACTAACTGCCCACCTGAGCTGTCCTAAGCCAAGCTTGAGCCACCATTGGCACTTGTGAGGCACAGGAAGTGACGGAGAAAGGAGCCTCTGGAATTCGCTCACTTCCTGTAGACAGGGCTGGACGCCAGTTCGTGTGAGGAGCTTGGACAGGGAGGAGGCCCACAGACAGCTTCCCTTCAGATTGGTCACGTGAGTCAAGGACTGATTCCTTCCACCTTGGCCCTTTGGGCCTAAACTCCCTCTGCCTTGGTCAAAGGTTAAGTAACCCCTTTCCTTTTCTCCTCTCTCCTTCTCTCCCTCTCCTTTTCTCTACTCCCATAGTGATTAAACCTCCATAAACTCCATTCTGACTTGAGTGTTTCATTTTAGGAATTTCATAAGTAAATTCCTTGGCGGCCATTGTTCAATATTATAACAATCTTAAAGGTGAAATTTTCACTACAACAATTGCTAACCCTAACTTTTATGTCATCTCTATTTCTACTCTCTTCTTTCCAGAAAATGGCACTTGTCAAGATAATAATAAAAAAAAGAATTGGGGGGGAAGGAGGAGTCAGTAACACTATGATCCTCTACCTCTCAAAGAAGGAATGGAGGAATATTTCTTCATTTCATTTTTGGTCACTAGAAATATTTCTTATGTTGAGTTTTGATGGGGCTACAATTCTTCTGTGGCAAAAGGAGGGGAGAGAAGAATTCAGAATGATTAAGAGTTCCCCTATATCAGCTATGTGGTACAGTAGATAGAGTCCCAGGCTTGGAATGAGGAAAACTTGTTTTCATGAGTTCAAATCTGACCTCAGACACTTACTGGCTATAAGACCCTGGGCAAGACACTTAACTCCATTTGCCTCATCTATAAAATGAGCTGGAGAAAGAAAAGGCAAACTACTCCAGCATCTTTTTCAAGAAAACTCCAAATAGGTGTATAAGTGGAAATCTTGAACCCCAGGACTACATTCCCCAAAATTCCTTTAGTATCTACCAGCATCCTTTTCCCTGCTTCCTCATATTTGACTTGTTACATTATTGTATATCGTATGTATGTATGTATGTATGTATATCAGTTTCTGTAAGTTTCTGTGACTCCTCCCTCTCTCGGCTTTATTATATCAAAGTAGCGATAGTAAAGAGAGGAAAGTGGAGGAAAGAGGTAGAGAGTTGCCTAGCCTACCACCCAATGTGCCCTTCTGATGGAAAGAAGCTCACCACTGACAAAGGTTTCCTCAAGTTCCAATCTTCAGCCAGAAGGGCATAAGAGTATATGAGTGGAGCCTTGGTCTTGCCTTTATAAGCAGTTTTCTCCATCCACTAGCTCTCCCACATCACATCTCTGGAACCAATGGAAGTTCCTTAATTTGCTTGGCACTGCAGGGGGGAAGAGTAGCCAAGTGGCTCAGTGGATTGAGAGCCAGGCACAGAGATGGGAGGACCTGGGTTCAAATCTGACCTGTTGAACAAAAAGAACAAAGCCTTTATGGAGTGGCAAAATAACCCAAACTCTGCTCCTAAAAAGGACAGATTTAAGTCTCTCCAAGCCACAGCGCAATGTGAGATCAGGAAAATGCAAGACCGATGGTGGGAAAAAAAGACAAAAGAAATCCAGCGCTTTGCTGATACGAAAAACTACAAACAATTTTTCAGTGCCCTCAAGACTGTCTATGGGCCATCAAAACCCACTACCACTCCCTTGCTATCCTCTGACGGTGACACTCTCATAAAAGATAAAAAAGGCATCAGCAACAGGTGGAAAGAACACTTCAGTCAGCTTCTCAACCGACCCTCTTCAGTCGACCAAAGCGCCCTTGACCAGATCCCCCAAAACCACTCCATTGAACAACTTGATGTCCCTCCTTCAATAGAGGAAGTCCAAAAAGCCATTAAACAAATAAGTGCAGGCAAGGCACCCGGTAAAGACGGGATCCCAACCGAGGTGTACAAGGCCTTAAATGGAAAGGCGCTCCAGGCATTCCACATGGTGCTGACCAGCATATGGGAAGAGGAAGACATGCCCCCAGAACTCAGAGATGCCTCCATCGTAGCCCTATACAAGAACAAAGGCTCACGAGCAGCCTGTGACAACTACAGAGGCATCTAACTACTCTCCACTGCCGGAAAGATCCTCGCCCATGTTATACTCAACAGACTCCTATCATCTGTTTCTGAGCAGAACCTGCCTGAATCACAATGTGGCTTCCGACCAGATCGTAGCACCATCAACATGGTCTTTACAGTGAAGCAAATGCAGGAAAAATGCCTTGAGCAGAACCTGAGTCTCTACATTGTCTTCATAGACCTGACAAAGGCGTTTGACACAGTGAACAGGGACGCATTGTGGGTGATCCTCAGCAAGCTTGGTTGCCCAGCAAAATTTGTCAAACTGATCCAGCTCTTTCATGTCGACATGACAGGGAAAGTCCTATCTGGTGAAGTGACTTCCAATTGCTTCAACATCTCCAATGGCGTGAAACAAGGCTGTGTCCTCGCTCCAGTACTATTCAACCTATTTTTCACCCAAGTATTACGACATGCTGTGATGGATCTAGACCTGGGCGTTTACATCAAATACCGGCTAGATGGCTCACTATTCAACCTTTGCCGCCTGACTGCAAAAACAAAGACAACAGAGAGACTCATCCTGGAAGCTCTCTTTGCAGATGACTGTGCTCTCATGGCCCACCAAGAAAATCATCTCCAAACCACTGTGGACAAGTTCTCTACTGCAACAAAACTGTTTGGCCTAACTATCAGCCTCAGCAAAACAGAGGTGCTGTTCCAACCTGCACCAGGGAGGCCAACGAACCAGCCATGCATCACAATCGACGGCATGCAGCTTTCTAACATCAACACTTTCAAGTACCTGGGCACCACCATTGCCAACTACGGGTCCCTAGACCACGAGATTAATGCCAGGATCCAAAAGGCCAGCCAGGCACTCTGGCTGCTGCACTCCAAAGTCCTCCAACACAGAAGTGTAAGCACTGCGATGAAGCTCAAAGTGTACAATGCAGTGGTCCTCAGCTCGCTCCTGTATGGTTGTGAGACATGGACACTGTACCGGAAGCACATGAAACAGCTGGAGCAATTCCACCAACGCTCTCTCCGGTCCATCATGAGGATCCGATGGCAGGACCGAATCACCAACCAAGAAGTCCTCGACAGAGCCAACTCCACCAGCCTCGAAGTCCTGGTCCTCAAAACCCAGCTACGATGGTCTAGACACGTCATCCGCATGGACCCACAGCGAATACCAAGACAGGTATTCTATGGTGAGCTGTCAGCTGGACTCAGGAAACAAGGCCGACCAAAGAAAAGATTCAAGGATCAGCTAAAGTCAAACTTGAAGTGGGCTGGCATTACACCAAAGCAACTAGAACTCGCTGCCTCTGACAGAAGCAGCTGGCGAACCCACATTCACCATGCCGCCGCCACCTTTGGAGATGAACGACATCGACGTCTTGCCGCTGCGCATGAACACCGACACCAGGCCACAACCGCACCTCCCATAACAACTGGTGTCCTATGCCCCATGTGCCACAAACTTTGCGCCTCAACCTTTGGACTCCAAAGCCATATGAGGGTACATCAATAGATGATAATGCACAAAGACAATCGTCATTCTCTGCTTCTGAGAGACTACTACTACAGTGGGGGAGCAGGCAGTGCCTGTGGAATCAGTTTCCTATCTGGTTGGTTTCAACTTCCTTTCTCTGAGGGTCTGTCTATCTCTGCACTTCTAAATGGTAAACACTGATTGATTACATCAAAACAAAGTGACACGATGGGAGGAGGAGTTCCCATCCCACCCAGATAATGCCATATTTTTAAAATGCTCTAAATCACTATTGGATAGAGAAATGCACATAAAAGCAACTCTGAGGTAACACTTCACACCTATCAGATTGGCCAATATAACAGAAAATAAAAATGACAAATGTGGGAGGGAATATGGAAAAATTGGGACACTAATATACTGTTGATAGAGTTGTAAAATGATCCAACCATTCTGGAAATCAATTTAGAATTAGACTCAAAGGGCTAGAAAACTAGGCATGCCATTTGACTCAGCAATACCACTCTATCCCAATGAAATTTTTTAAAAAATTGGAAAAGGACCTACATGTACAAAAATATTTATAGCTGCTCTTTTGTGGTGGCAAAGAATTAGAAACTGAGGAAATACCCTTCAACTGGGGAATGGCTGAATAAATTATAGTATATGATTGTGATGGAATACTATTGTGCTATAACAAATGACAAATAGGATGGTCTCTGAAAAATCTGACAGACTTAATGAACTGATGCAAAGTGAAATGAGCAGAATCAAGAGAAATTGTATATAGAAATAGCAATATTATATGATGGTCAGCTGTGAATAACAACAATTTTGAGCAACATAATGATCCAAGATAACTCAGAAGGACTTATAATGAAAAATGCAATCCACTTCCAGAGAAAGAAATGAAGTTTGAATGCAGATTGAAGTATATTTTTTATTTTCTCTATTTTGGGTTTTTTTATGATCTGTGGTTTTTTGGGTTTTTTTGCAACATAGCTAAGATGAAAATATGCTTTGCAAGACTTCACATGTATAATCTATATCAAAGTGCTCACCTTCTCAAGTAGGAGGAAAAGAAGGGGAGAATTTAGAATTTAAAAAATTTTTAAACAAATTTTTAAAATTTTACGTGAAATTGAGAAAAAAATAAAATAAAAGACAACAAAGAAGTTTGCAAAGTGCTTTACATGTTCAATATGGGAAGGTGGATGGATATCCAAGACATACTTTTACATATTCTTTATCATGAACATTTTCTCCATCACTTTCTTAAATCATAGTCAATACAACAACAAGTCAAGTTCTGATTTATAGTATTTGCTGATTTCTAAAGAGTAAATGCTCACCCTTAACATTAGGCAACTGGCTCTCTTGAATTCTCAGGATGTAAGCCTCTGCACAGACAGGATAGTCATGTTGTTGGCATGGTGGATAAGGCGCTGGACTTGGAGTTATTCAATCAGTCAATAAGCATTTATTAAAATTTACTGTGTCAAGTACTGTGCTATGTACTGGAGTTACAAATACAAATTAAAAAGAAAGACATTCCCTGCTCTTGAGGAGTTTAACTCCTAATGGGGAAAAACAATGCACAAAAGGAAGATGGAATGGTGGGAATGGTGGGAGTTGGGGAAAATGTATGAGGGTAGGGCATGATGAGGAATTCCAAAGAAGTCCCAAAAGATAACAGTCAGTTGGGGATGAAGAGATGGCTGTGCTGAGCCCCTTCCTTAAATGGAGGGTTTGGGGGTTCATGGCTTTGGCCCTACAAAGCAAAGGGAGTATTGATGAGATCTGATACCAAAGCTGATAGGATCTTGTAGGATGATAAGATTTCCCAGTGATGAGGTTCCTGTTTCTTGGAGAAATCTGAAGATTCCCTGATTTGGAATCAAGAAAACCTAAGTCTGAATCTTGCTTCAGAACCTTGCTAGTCCTCTCTCAGTCTCAGTTCCTTCATTGATTCCAGGCTTAAGCTGATATCATTAAAGGAATTATTCCCAACCTCTCTGGGTGACCCATAGGACTGAGAAGGAAATGTGCTTACTTGTCCACTGGAGTCCCCAAAGAGCAGGAATTGGAATAAAGAACTTTCAGAATCTATATATGGGCTACATCTACATGATCCTTCCATCTTCAAATCAATGATTTCATGCATGGAAATCTAAGAAAGGTTTTGATAGTTGATGATGGGGGAAAAAAATCTCCCCAATACACCAGTGTCAGCTAATATCTCTTCAGTATCCTTGACATTATTGATTTAATGGCAATAGTATTATCAATTTTTCCAGCTGACATCAGCTAGCTTTTACAAAGGGGTATTTACTAAGAAATATGTCTACCCAATATCAATCATCAGGGCCACATAATATCTCTTCAATATATCTTATATTAACAATTTAATGTTAATATTGCTACCAATGTAAAGGAGTATTTATTAAGAAGATAGAGCAAAAGGGGCGGCTAGGTGGCTCCCTGGATAGATAGAGATAAAAGGTCCTGAGTTCAAATGTGATCTGTAATAATTAAAATAGTGGAAGACTTAAATTGTAGTAGATAAAAGAGTGGATGAGTAAATTGTGACTGCAGAAAATATGGTTTCAAGACAGTGTCTTGTTTTAAATCAAATATAAGGTGGTCGCCAGGGAAATATTCCCAATTATGAAATATACCCAAGTCAACTGGGTTTTATAGAGATTTTAATTAATACAAATGTGGAATTAAAGAAAAGGAGAGAAAGAGAGAAAAGGGGAATAATGAGAAGAGGATACCCTGGCCAACCCAGACCTAAGCCCTAAGAGAAAGATCAGTCAGTCTTTAATCACTCACCACAAGATCTGTCCAAGCAAGGATTCTAGTGACACCAGGCCAGCTTCATCTCAGCTGACTCCACCAGCTCAATCCTGAATCTGAATCTGAATGTCTCCAGCTCCTGCCCTGAGCTCCTTTTAAAGGGAATTTTCTCCTATGTCACCTCCCCTAAATTCTTACATTTATCAATCACAGTAGACATTTTCCAAAGGACAGACCATTCTTAATTCACACCTAAGTAGTCTAAACTTTTGAGTAATTCACACCTGAGAAATTTCTCACTTCTTTGCCTTTTGCAAGTTTCACAGATCTCAGACACTTCCTAGCTGTGTGACCCTGGGTAAGTCACTTAATCCCCATTGCCTAGCACTTACTTCCTTCTGCCCTAAAATCAATACCTAATATTGATTCTGAGATAGAAGCTAAGGATTTAAAAAAACAAACAAACCACTTTTCCTAGCTATATGGCCCTGGGCAAGTCACTTAATATCTATTGCCTAGCCCTTATCACTCTTCTGCCTCGGGACCAATACATAGTATTAATTCTAAAGATGAAAGATAAGGATTTAAAAAAAGAGAGAGAGAGCAAGTACAGAAGGATATAAACATTCTCCTGTTCCTGAACCAGGGAGGAACTCTTTCCCATCTACCTCCTGGGTCCCAGGGAGAATCAGCCTCCTATTAGAGGGAAACAACATATAGACACATAAGTAAGTAAAAAAATCAAGATAATGACATTGAGGCAGGGCACTAAAATAGGGGGAAAGAGAAATCAAGAAAGATTCCAGCTAAGGGGTGAAACTAGAGCTGAATCTTGTAGGAAGGTAAGAATTCTAAGAAACTGAGATAAGGAAGAAGTGTGTTCTAATCAATTCATCAATTAACATTTATTAAATACCTACTATTTGCCAAGCAGTATGCTAGGCAATTTTTACACATATTATCTCCTTTGATCTTACCAACAGCCCTGGGAGGTAAGTGTTATTATTATCTCCATAAAGCAAACAGCAGTTAAATGACTTGCCAAGGGACATGGAGATAATAAGTACCTGAAACCAAATTTGGAGTCTTCTGGATTCCAGCACTTTATCTATTATGCCACCAGTAGCTTCAGAGAATTTAATCAAGCCCCCTTCATTTTGCAGAGGTAGAAAATGAATCCCAGAGAAGAGAAGGAACTAGTTAAAAGTTATGCACTAGGGACAGCTAGATGGCGAAATAGCTAAAGCATCAGGCCTGGAGGTGGGAGGACCTGGGTACAAATCAGACCTCAGTCACTTTCTAGCTGTGCAACTCTGGGCAAGTCCCTTAACCTGGTTTGCTTAACCTTTGCCTAAGGTAGCAAGCTGAGACAGGAGCCCAGAGTACCTCCTACATTAAAGTAGAAATTACTCAACATTTGCAGAAAGTGGGTGGTAGAAATTATGTCTGTGTCCCAACCACTTCCCACTCCTCCGCACAACCTGCAAAGCACCGTACAAATCTAGGTTCAAATTCATTCAATAAACATTTTTTCCATGCCTGCCAAGAATGAGCAGAATCCTGGAAATTCAAGACTGGAAATTAGAAGTCCTTGACCTCAAGGAGCTTCCAATCTAATGAGAGTATGTGAAGCGCAACACTTTCTTGTGGTCTTTTGGGAGTGTGATATGAAGCAAAGGATATCGAAGATAGATAGACAGACAGACAGATAGGTTGAAAGATGGATAGATAGGTAGGTAGATAGATGAATCGATGGGTAGATGGGTGTTTAGCTAGAAATTCTTGAACCCCTAAACAAAACCGCATTGCCCAAAGTTCTTTTCTGTATTGCTAGAATCCTTTTTCCTTTTCCCGAGTCCCCATGGTTTGTGTGATTGTATTTAAGTGGCTGTAACTCCTCCCTCTTCCTCTTTTGTGCCTGTGACCAGGCTGAAGTCAGGTAGTTCTTTAGCTTTAGTTATTATTAATAAAACTTTATAAGATATAATATTAAGTTATTGATTATTAATTTTAGAACCCACATGGGTGAGTAGGTAAGTAGTATGAAGAATATGAAGAATCAAACTTTCATTGTCTATCAATCAGCAACTTTTCAATTAATCAATCAAAAACTTAAGCATGGCTACTTAACTAAGTAGAAGAGTTCCACATGTCACTTGCTAAAGTAGCTGACAACTCCAGAGGCCACTGATCACCCTCTGGGCAGTGTTAGGCAAATTGAAAAACAGCAATTGGTTCTCATAAAGTAGAGGAAGGGACAGGTAGTGATGTGGGAAAAGGACTATAAAAAGTCCTGAACTTTCTGTCCAGGGGATCTCCTTCAGCTTGGACCTTCTTCTTGGGACTGCATCTTTGAAGGACAGCTTCAGAGACTCTGCATTGTTGAGCTGGACTGAAGGAGGAGATTCTTTCCCTAGATCCTGCTGGTGAGCTGGATGAGTAGTGGGCCTTCCTTTCCTGGCTTCTGGAGAGATTGGTTCAGGAGAGGCTTTCCTTTCCTGGAGGAGACTGTGTTGGTGGAACCCTTGCTAAAGACACCACCTGGTCTTCTGGCTAAAGATTATTGAGCCCTGCTGGGGCTGAGCCCCACACAAGAGCAGCACTTAGGGTGATAGGCTAGATAATTCTCTATCTCCTTCTTACATTTTCCCACTTTCATTCTTTCCACTTCTTTGTAAATAAAGCTACTAAAAGTAATTTTGACTTAAGTTATAATATCTTTAAATCAGCAACCACAATATTACTATAGAACTCTCATATTTGGCATAAACCCTAAAATTTAAATCCTTACAGTAGATAAGTCAGTAGAAGATAGAAGATAGATAGATAAATAAATGGATGGATAAACAGATGGATGGATTGGTAGATGATAAATAGTTAAGCAGACAGATAGGGATACAAATACAAGCAAGCAAGATAGTCCATGCCCTCAAAGAATTTACCTTCTATTGGAGGAAGACAAAATGAAAGGAAATTTGGAAACCAGGTGGAGGAAAGACAGTATGATGGTGTGAAGATGACTGGGAAATGATGTAGAAGGCTAGCTTGGGGCAAGATAAGAGGCTCACCTATGGAAGTCCAGAATCCCAGGGATGGAGTGCAAGATTGGTGAGGGGGAGAAGGATGGGGTTAATGGACAGGATATAGGTAGTATTGGGTAGAGATGGCTGGCAAGAGAAATCACTTTCATCTGCAGTAATCGAAAACACTTCATGGAAGCCTGAGCTAAGCATCCAACAATAAGAAAAAGAAACTTGTAGACTGCATAGTAGAATAGAAAGAATTATACTTGGATTCAGGAAGATTTGAATTCATATAATCTAAATCTTTATCTTAGAATCAATACTGTATATTAAATGGTAAGTGATAGGCCAGGGGTTAAGTGACTTGGCCAAGGTTATACAATTAGGAAGTGTTTGAGGTTAGGTTTGAACTCAGGACCTTCTGTCTCTAGGCCTGCCTGGCTCTTAGTCCCACTTACCTGTCCCACATATAGTTTCTTAGGGTAGTCTGTCCATTGGGGAATGACTGAATAAATTATGATATATACATTGTAAGATAGGCAGAGAGAGGGTCCACTGTGTGCAGAGAACAGTCTCTGATAGAGACTAGCTGAAGAGTGTGGGGGAAGTGCAAGAAGAAAAAACTAAAGATTCCAATGAGAGGATCAGAAGCTTGGAGAAGTCCAACTGGCCACTTTTCTCACTTCTTCCAGCTGGGAGCCATAAAGAAGAGGCAGATCTCCTAGGCTGGGAAAAAGCTTGTGTCTCTCTGGAGATCAACTGTTTCCCTTTGAACCCCTGGATACCTCTCACACAGCTCAATAATAGCAGTCAGAGTCATCTGTGGATATTGTGGATTAGGACTTTGAAAGGAAGCCATCTACAGAGATCCCTTTCCAAAGATTTCATTCTCCATCTTTCTCCCTAACCTGTTCCTGGACTCTATAAAGATAATTTTAGGGTTGTGACTTAAAGATCTAGAGCTAATTGGTCGCTAGGGAAAATCCCAAATAAAATACACAATTCAGTCTGGAAATTTATGATAATTTAATTAATATAGAGGGAGGGAATTTAAGGAGAAGGAGGGAAGAGGATATAGGATTCTCCTGCCTGGCCTGTGCCAGGGGGAGTTTTAAAATCCCCACCTCTAGGTCTCTGAAGAAGATTAGAGGCTTCTAAGGGGATAAAGTTGGAAAAGTAAAGGAGGGAAAATCAGCCAGAAACTCACCACCGAACAGGACAATAGCTTGTGCTAAGATGCCGAAAGGCCAGCACGCTGCTCTCAGCTAACTCTCTACCTGCCAATCAGGGAAAGAGAGTGTTCTGAGAAAAATCCCAAATATATAGACCTTTCACGATTATGTCTCCCCCTCTAAATTTTCACATCTACCAATCACATCAAAGGCTTTCTCCAGGACTGCCCATACTTTTAGTTCTCATCTTCTTTGATTAGATTATATCTTTTGAGTTACTTAACACTTCTTTGTTAAGTTCACCTTTTGTTACTTGACCTTTTTGTGATTAATTTAACCTCTATAGTTACTTAACATCTTTTTGTATTAAGATACTTGACCTTTTTGTGATTAATTTAACCTTTATAGTTACTTAACACCTTTTTGTATTAAGATCTAAAAATAGACTTAGCTTAAAGTTCTAGCTTTACTATAAGGTGAGAACTAAGTACCTTCATTGTTCAATCAGGAGATTACAACTTTATCTAAGTAGGGTGGAGTAATTTAAAGTTCACAACTCCTGTATTCAAAGCTAGTTAGCTTAGAAATAGGGATCAATTGGCAGCTGACAAGAAGAAGAATCAAGGCAGAAAACCTTGAACCCCAAGACTTTGGTGGGCTAATTTGCCAGAAGGGACAAATTTTGGGGCTTCCTGTTCACCCATCTATCCACTTGATACCCTTTACCACTCCTTCCCTGTTTGAACCCAAATAAATTTATCTGTTACTTTATATCTAGGTCTGGCCCAGTTACTAATAGTAGTAAAGGGGACTGAAGATTTGGTGAGGTCATACCTCTCCCCCAAAAGGGGGTTAACCTCTGGACCCCAGTGATCCAAACTACCAGATCCAAGGAACAAACAGCTCTGTAGTGGTATAGCTCCAGGATCCTGAAAGGAACTGGCAGTTGGTGTCCCTGAGGAAACTAGAGGCAGAGGAATTCATCTGCCTCTCAAGAAGAAATTGGACCTCAAGGGGAGAATAGTGTGTCATTTTGCCAGGGCTTTCCCCCCTAGTTCTTGTCCTCCATCTCCCAGAACCATTCTCTGAGGAGACATACTCCCTCTGCCCAGTAGACAAGACTTGGTTACCTCCCCCCAAAAGGAAAAGAACAGTCTCTCAACCCCTCTCTCTGTCTCTCTGTCTCTGTCTCTCTCTCTCTCTCCTTCTCTCTTTCTCTGTCTCTCTGTCTCTCTCTGTCTCTGTTTCCCTCTCTCCCTCCATCATCCCTGTTCCCTTTTATTCCCTACATTACAACATGTAATGGGTATACTAGTGTTAACTTGGAAAAAACACAGAACTATTAAATAGTCAGAAGAGCCACTCTTTAATTAAGGAAAGAGGTTCAGTGCAAAATTAGGCCTCCATGCAGAGCTGTGAGCAGAGTCCCAAGATCCTGGTTGCTCTGGTCACTGACCCCTGGAGGAGCCAACCGGGGAGATTGACAACTCCGAAGAGGGACAGAACTTGGGGGGTCTCTTATACCCTCTGGAGAACTTAGTATGGCAAGCCTGCATAGACAAATTGCAAGCATGCTGCAAAGAGGCCTGCAGCCAGCCTCTGGTGTATCAGGGAGCCAGTCAACTATAACAATTACAAAGGAAAGGGTCAAACCAAGAGCTAGGCTTCCTGAGAGAGGACTTTAATACATGGGAGAAGCTTCTAAAACAAATAAAGGCACTCTACGGTTTGACTACGTCCACAGATCCCACCCACACTAGGGACCCCAAACAGTTTAAGGTCTATAGTTTAGCCCCAAACAGGTGTGCCTGGCACTGGGGTTTCTCAAAGGGCAGGGGTAAAATTGAGGTGTCCAGATTTCATTTTGACCCTACTTAAAAGATATGATGAAAGGGATAGTTTCAGAGAAATTTAGGAATGCTTGTATGTACTTGGCATGGGCATTGTACCCCCAGAAACTCAGACAAACTATTATCTGGGAAATTCCTTTGCTCCCTTATACCCTTGTGACTCCAAACCCAAAACATCTGATAACTCCTATAAGACCCTGAGAGGGTTATCCTCCTTTGATCCTCCTTTAGATTTAAGATGGACAGAGATGCACCTCCAGGTTGTATCTCAGACATCCATTTGTCCCCTAAACTATGAGGGTCACCCCCTATGTTTCCAGGCAGACCTGGTCAGATGACCAAACCCCCCCACTGAATGCCTGAGTGTTTACCACTCTAGAGTCACCATAACACAGCATCACGTCTACACTGTTCTAAATAGTATAAAATCCCCAGAATTGATGTCATCTGGGGAACAGCTTTTCCATCCAAGCTGTCCTCCCAAGGAACAGCTCCCTATCTTGCCTTTCCACCTTGCTATCCTCCTGACCATTCTCAACATTACTTTCTAAATTAATACATTTCTCTTTTTATTTTTAAGCTAAGTTTTGGAGTCTTGCATTTTTGCAAAAGGTATCCTTCCCAAACCCCACAACATAAAAAGGCAGAGTAAAGAGAGTAAAGCAAGAAAGACAGTTTATACTATGTCTTACAAGGGTTTTGGTGGGGGGTTTGTTGTTTTTCAGTAGGAACAGGGGAGAAGAGTTGGTTGAAGGGAGAGAAAATAGATTTTTTGTTTGTTAGAAATTTTTTAAAAATAAGCAACTAATTTTTTTTTGTTTTATAACCTTTATTTTCTCTCTTACTAATGACTCTAAGATAGACAGGCAAGAGCTAGGCAGCTGAGGTCAAGTGACTTGCCCAGGTTACACAGCTAGAAGTGTCTGAGCTCACATCTGAACCCAAGTCCTCCTGACTCCAGACCTGGTGCTCTAGCTACTCTGCCACCTAGCTGCCCTTAAACTAAGTATTAAAAAAAAAATTGGGGCCTCTGACACTTATTAGATGTATCAATCTGGATCAGTCACTAAACCTCTCAGGCCTCAATTTCCTCATCAGTAAAATGGAAATAATAATAATAGATCCTACTTATGAGAAGATCAACTGTAAAGTGATTTTTAAGCATTTAAGTGTCATATAAATTCTACTATTATCCTTATTATGGACAGACACAGAGATGGAAAATTCTATCCCAAGTCTGGGGAAATCTGGAGAGGAAATCAGCAATGAAAGACTGCTTAATCAGAGTTTAAGGAACAGTTACTTGGAAGCTGAATGTCAAATAGTTATGAGTAGGGAGATTGAATGCAGAAACTGGGCCTCAAAAACTTTTAGAAATGAAGATTTAGAATCTGTGTTCAGATTGGGGGATTGGCCTTATTCTGACCCCCAAAGGGCAGAACCTGGAACAAAGTAGCAGAATTAGGTTTTCTATATGCTTAGAAAGGATTAGGCCTGACTGGTAAGTAAGGAGTCAGACTGAACAGGATTTGGGATTAAGTTCAGGGAATGGTGCTTAAACTTTATTTCATAGTACCAGTACACTAAGACTTTTGGGACACCCTTTATTTTAGCCTTGAAAAGCCTACCAAATAAAATTGAAGTGTGATCCGTTTAAAACTGTATTAAGCCATGTACCCAATCAGTTTTTTTTTTCTTTTTTGTGTGAAATTTAGCTTAGACTTCAGAAATTTTGTTATGGGGTTCGGATGTGCACCCCTGGGGTTCTGGAAGAATAGCTTTTGCAAGAATGCAAGACTCCAAAACTTAGCTTAAAAACAAAAAGAGAAATTTATTAGTTTAGGGAGTAATTTTGAGAATGGCCAGGAGGATAGCAAAGTGGAACAGCAAGATGGGGAGCAGTTCCTGGGAGGACAGCATGGATGGAAAGGCTGTTCCCCTGATGACATCACTTTAAGGGATTTTATACTTTTTACAACAGTGTTAGTCACCCAGGCATGAGGTGGGGTGATCATACTGGGGTCTGCCTGAAGACATAAAGATTCCTTAGTTTTAGGGGACAAACAGATGTCTGATAGGATCGAGGTGTGGCCTGAAGGTACATCTTTCTGTCCATCTTAAATCTAGAGGACGATCAAAGGGAGATAGTCATCTCAGGACCCTAGGGGGGTCATTAGGAGTTCTTAGGCTCAGAGTCAGGAGGATGGAAGGGAGTAAGGGAGTTTCCCTGATAATAGTTTGCCTGCGTTTCTGGGGTACAGTGCCTATGTCAATTTGACCCAGGTGATTAACTGATTAGTGATGAAAAAAATTTCTGGTTTGGCCTTACTTATGATGAGCATTTCCTCTCTAGTTGTAAATTCCAGAAGAGATCCCCTAATATTTTTCAAATTACCAATTTATCTAGGATGACCCTTTACCTCCCCCTTTGCCCCTTGTAAAAGTTCCAATTCTATCCATCATGCCATATAATTGGTCTTTATTCACCATGGGATTGTGCTCTCAGCATATGATAAACTACTTATTAAATTCTTCATTTTAACAAGAGTGATTGGCAGCAATACCTTTCAAATGAATCCCTGAATATTTTTCTATCATTTATTTACACCTTCCCGACCCCTAGAAAGTCAATAATAACCCTCTTTTGCCCTCAGTCCTCATACAGGCAGTTTACTTGCAACTTTCATAGAAGTCTCTTAACATCTAAATTTCTTCCTTTGTGAAATGGGGAGACTAATACCTCCATCCTCAGGCTCCTGAGCCTTTAATAAGATAATCTGTTGTTGTTCAGTGGTGTTCGACCATATGGTCCATGGGGTTTTAGTAAGGCTCTTCTAGTGGTTTGCCATTTCCTTTTCCAGTAGATTAAGGCAAAAAGAGGTTAAGTAACTTGTTCAGGGGTCACAGCTAATGGCTGAAATCACATTTGAACTCAGATCTTCCTTACTCCAGGTCAAGAATTCTATCCACTAGCTACTTAATAAAAATAATCTACTGAATACCATTACAAATGTTGGCTATTATCTGAGACCTATATTTTCTATATAATTCTAAATGTACAACTTGTCTGCCCCTTCAGCTTTCTAAGAGCAGGAATCATTTCATTCTTTGAATCCCAGCACCTAGCACAGTGCACATAGTGCAGGACTTGGCCCAGAGAAACAGGAAGGCAATGAATGTTTGTTGATAGTTCATATCTCATCCACACCTAGTAATAGCTAACTAGATTGCTCTAAGGTTTACAAAGTAAGATCTCTATATTTAATAATACAATGTTTTAAGATTTGTAGGGCTACTTGCTCCCCTCTTGATTCACCCTTTCTTGTTATTATTGATCTGGACCGCAAGAATCCACATTAGTAACTATGCTCTTGGATTATGCTCCCCATCCCCAAATTCCACCACACCAAGCAGTTTACAAATATTATTTCATTTAACCTTCCCAAGAGCCCAGTAGATGATCTTTAAAAAAAAAAAAGGTTTTAAAAACCCAATTACCTTCCATTTTTTAATCAATACTATGTATTGGTTCCAAGATCCAAGAGTGGCAAGGATTAGGCAATGGGGGTTAAAGTGACTTGCCCTGAGCCACACAACTAGGCCACATTTGAACTCAAGTCTTCACATCTCTAGGCCTAGTTTTCAATCCACTGAGCCACCTAAATTGCCCCATTATAACCACTTTATGAATGGGGAAAAACTGAGGTTGGAAAGTGACTTCTCTGGGGTCATATAGTTGGTGTTTGAAGTCACATTTGACTAAAGGTCCAACGGTCTCTACCTGGCTTATTCTAGCAACATGCTCTGTATACAGCAAGCATTTAATGAATGTTTTCATTCTACAAAACGAGATTTTACACTGGAAATTAAAGATAATCGCTTCTTGACCTTTGGCTAAGATCAAGCGCGTAAATTTAAAACGTAAAAATCTGATCTGGGCACCGAGTGCAGAGGAAATCGGGGACGGAGAACTTCTTCCAGGCCGGGACCTTACCCGAGGAGGTTTTCAATCCCTACGGTAGAAAGTCTAGCAGTACAATGGAACATCACGCACATGTCCCGTGGCTAGGGAAAGGACACACAAGCAGCCAAGAGCCAATAAGAGGCGCATCCGACCTCTGACGTATAATCTCGCGGCGGACGCCAAATTCTCTGAAGCGAAAACCCCCAGGTGGCGGAAGGATCTACACCGGCCGCCTCCACCCGAGCTCCCATTGGCTGTCTGGGGTCTGGCCTCATATCAGCCCAGATCCGGCCACGCTGGGAAGCGGAGGAGGGGGGGTTGACAGGGCAGAACCTCTCAGCCAATCCCCATATGGAGCATGAGGGAGGCGTGCCCAATAAGGAGCAAGCGGGGGGGGGGTGTTGCCTTGACAACCCAGCTGCCAAATCCTATTCCGCTGCATGCACCACCAGATCTGAGCTCCCAACACACCCTTTTTCCTTCTTTCTGAGGGGGGAGGGAGAGTTTGGTGTGACTGTTCCAGAGAATGGGGGGCAGCGGGCCTGGCTGCTACCCATACTACTAGTGCAGGACCTGGCACATAGTAGGCGCTTAATAAATGCTAGATTCAATTCAGTAAACATTCACTAAGCACCTACTATGTGCCAGGCACTGTGCTAAGCTCTGGGGAAGCCAAAAGCGACAAAAGACAGTCTCTACCCTCAAGCCTCAAATGCTTTTTAGCTTTGTGACCCTAGTCATTTACCTACTTCAATTTCTTCATCTATAAAATGAGACTGATAAACACACCTACCTCTCAGGGTGTCTTTAAGGACCATATGAGATAACATAAAGTGTCTCAGTTTCCTCCTCAGTAAAATGAGGATAATAATAGCACTACTTCCTCGTGTTATTTTTTTTTTGATGCTCCAAAGGAAATAATATTTGTAAAAACCCTAGGTTTTCTCATTGGTAAAACAGGAGTAATAACAATACTTTGCTGGGTTACAGAGATGAAAATATAAAGACTTCTATAAATGCAAATTATTTACTTATGTAAAGGAAAGCAGACCTTAAAGTAGTTGTGGGGATGCAGGGGAAAGGAACCCCAAGACTGAAAATGGGAAAAGTAGTCCTGGAAGAAATGTTATACCTGTAGTATACTACTCCTCTCTCTTCCCCCTTCTCATCTCAGCCTTAGAATCTTTAGCTTCCCCTAAAAGTACCCCCACTTCATGAAGTCTTCCTTTATTCCCTCAGAGCAGCCAAAATTTAATTGTGTGTTTTTTTCCCTCAGATTGCATCCACATTAGAGACATCCTCAACTCTTCACTCTCTCTCCTCCCCCAAACTCCCATAATTAGTTCCAAAGTCTTGTACACCAGAGTCTTATCTGAGCCTTTCTTTTCTACTCATAAGACCCCCACCTTAGTTCTGGTCCTTGTGGTCTCTTCCTATACAAAAGCAACAGCATCCTCACTGATCTCTTCTCTCCACTCTAGCTTCCACATAGTTGCCAAAATTATATTCCTGAATCAGAGATCTAATGGTTTCATCTCCCTGATCAATAGTGGTCTTCTATTACCTCTAAGATCAAATAGATGAGCTCCTCTCTTTGGCAACTAAAATATTTCTCAAACTGGCTCCAACTTACCATCCCAGATGGTTAAATCATTCTCCAAGTCACTCACACTATGATGCAGCCAAATCAGTCTTCTTCCTGTTCCTTTTATATGATGTTCCATCTCCCACATCTATGCTTTTCACAGGGGGGGGGGGCATGCTGCTGAAATAGAATGTTCCCGCTCCTTACCTGTGCCCACTGAAACTCCTCCTTTCAAAGATGAGCTCATGATCTACCTAGGCTTGGAGACAGGAACACTCCTCTTCCCAAGGTTAAATCTGGTTTCAAACATGTAACTAGCTGTGGGACCCTGGGAAAATCCCTTAATCCTGTTTGCCTCAGTTTCCTCATCTGTAAAATGAGCTGGAAAAGGAAATGGCAAGCCACCCCAGAAGGATCTTTGCCTAGAACCCAAATGGGGTTATGAGTCAGACTGAAACCATTGAATGTTTACTTCAAATTCTCCAATTTAATGCAGCTCTTTGATGATAGAATCATTGCGGTTTTTGTCTATCTTTAATAGCTAGCCAGGTGTGCTTGGCATTCAATAATCCTTTAATAAAATTGAATTAAGGGGCAGCTAAGTGGCTTAGTGGATAGAGAGCCAGGCTCCCTGAAAATAGGTCCTGGGTTCAAATTTTATCTCAGGTACTTCCTAGCTGGGTGACCCTGGGCAAGTCACTTAACCCTCATTGCCTAGCCCTTACCACTCTTCTGCCTTGGAATCAATAGGATTAAAAAAAAAAACCCCAGCAACTAAATGAAGGGGCTGTTATATGGCTCAGTAGACAGAGGGCCAGACCTATAGACTGCAGGTCCTGGATTCAAATTTAGCCTCAGATACTTCCTAGCTGTGTGACTTTGGGCAAGTCACTTAACCCCCATTGCCTAGCCCTTACAGCTCTCCTGACTTGGAACTATAATTGTAGTTTTTAAACTAAGGCAATTAAGATTAATAGTTTTGCAAGAGAGAACCAGTACTTTGCATATATTCTAATATATTCTAATAATATAGTCTAAGATGGTAGGTAATGGTTTTAAAAAGTGAATTAAATTGAATTGTCTAGTCATACTTCCCCCTTTCACATTTGTGATCTTAGGGCTAGGAACAGGCTTTTATCCATCCATCAAGCAAACACTTATTAAGCACCTACTATGTGTCAGGCAATATGCTAATGGAATAACTTTGGAATAATAAATATAAAAAGGAAGCAATTCCTGCCCTTAAGAAAACTTACATTGTAGAATTTTTTTTTGGAGGCAGAAGAGTTGGGGAGAATAAATTTGAAACTGGAAGATACTTCAAAGGCCATGTAGCCTAATCCCTTCATTTTATAAAGGAAACTGAAGCCCAGAGGGATCTCAATATCATTTAATTTAGAGCCAGAAAAGACCTCAGAAGCCATAATGTTTGATTCCCTCATTTTACATAAGGGGAAACTGAGGCCAAGAATAATAGATTTAAAGTTGTAAGGAATCTTAAAGGTCGTAAGTCCAAACCCCTCATTTTACAGAGGAAATTGTAGCTCAGGGTGGTCACAATCTCATTGATTTTGGAGCTGTGAGAAACTTTGGGGACCTTAGAATTCAACTTTTCTTATTTTACAGATATTTCCATTTTGGCTATGTTGAGAGGTCAAGGAAGGTTTCATAGAGGAGGCTGTACCTTTGGATTAGCTAAGGATTCCAAGACTGAGCTGAGGAGGTCGTGCAACCCATCTCTCACCCAAATTTGGTAGCCACATCCCTAGGGACAGCTGAGTTCTATTCCCCAAGGCTTCAAGAGTTGCAGAGATTTGTAGGACTGTTGCTCATGAGCACCCCCTAGTGTGCTTCTTAAATTATTATCAGTCAAATTTAAATTTTTAAAAAAATTCTTACCTTCCATCTTAAAATCAAGACTGTGTATTGGTTCCAAGGCAGAAGAGTAGTAAGGGCTAGGGTTCGAATCCGACCTCAGGTACTTCTTAGCTGTGTGACCCTGGGCAAGTCACCTAACCCCCATTGCCTAGCCCTTACCACTCTTCTGCCTTGGAGCCAATCCTCAGTACTAATTCCAAGGTGGAAGGTAAAGATTTTTTTTTTAAAGAATGATTGATATGAAATTAACTTAGGTGAAAAATTCTGAGCCCTCAATAAAGGAAGGCTTTGGGAAGAGTTTGTTGCCAGCCCTCCAATCAGAAGGATGCTAAAGAGGTGATAAGAATCAAAGTTGAATTGTGATGATGGGAAATCATCTGCAATTCCTGGAGGAAAGTATGGTGTTTGTGGAGTCAAAACTAAGCAGAGCAGCTGATGTGGGACAGAACAATCTCCTGATCATGCTTTATCGGAGTAGAAGTTTGAACTCTGGCCTTGTTCTAAGATCAACTCTCTAACCATTACACCATGCTTCCTTTCATTATTATTATTTCTACCAATTTAAAAAAAAAAAGGATTTTGACAAAATACAATGAGCTTTTGTGTTAAAAAAAAAAAAACTAGACCTAGCTGTGTGACCCTGGGCAAGTCACTTGACCCCCATTAGGGTTTAAAAAAAAAAAACAAAAAAAAACCTTACCTTCCGTCTTGGAGTCAATACTGTGTATTGGCTCCAAGGCAGAAGAGTGGTAAGGGCTAGGCAATGGGGGTCAAGTGACTTGCCCAGGGTCACACAGCTAGGAAGTACCTGAGGTCGGATTCGAACCCTAGCCTACCCAGCTGCCCCCTGGAAGGTAAGGGTTAAAAAAAAAAACTAGAAAGAATAGGAAAGAATGGCCTTTTAAAAATAAGATAAATGCAGGGGGCAGCTGGGTAACTCAGTGGATTGAGAGCTAGCCCTAGAGACGGGAGGTCCTAGGTTCAAATCTGACTTCAGACACTTCCTAGCTATGTGACCCTGGGCAAGTCACTTGACCCCCATTGCCTAGCCCTTACCACTCTTCTGCCTTGGAGCCAATACACAGTATTGACTCCAAGACGGAAGGTAAGGGTTTAAAAAAAATAATAAGATAAATGGCATCTAAAACCAAGAGCTGGCACCATCTCTAACGAGGAAACACTGCAGGTCTTTCTAGTAGTCTTTCACTGGTAAAGCAAGGCTATCTGTTCTCACCACCAGTATTTGAATTAGTGCTAGAAATGTTGTTTATAAAAATAACACAAAATATTGAGTGGAAAATAGAGGCAAAGAGGAAGCAAAATGATCACTTCTTATAGGTGGTATAATAATTTGCCTCAGAGAATTTAACTAGTTAAATTCTAGAAATTTAACCAGTTAATAGAAAACTTTGGTAAAACAGGATATTAAAATCAAGCCACAAAATCATCTGCCTTCTCTATTAACAACAAAAGATAGAGGAGGCAGATAAGTGGCTTGATAGATGGAGAGCCAGGCCTAGAGATGGGAGATCTTGGGTTCAAATTTGGCCTCAGACCCTTCCTAGCTGTGTGACCCTGGCAAGTCACTTAATCCCCATTGCCTAACCGTAACTGTTCTTCTGCCTCAGAACCAATACATAGTATTGATTTTAAGTGGAAGGTGAGGGTTAAAAAAAAACAAACAAACCTAGAGAGAGAAAAAATTACACTGACA